>NC_071519.1:403768-476268 GCF_027887155.1 Malaclemys terrapin pileata | reverse complement strand
TCGCCCCGTAGGGTCCATGGGGCCGGATCCCAGCTGGGGTCAATGGGCTGTCGCCCCGTAGGGTCCATGGGGCCGGATCCCAGCTGGGGTCGATGGGCCGTCGCCCGTGGGGTCCATGGGGCCGGATCCCAGCCGCGGTCGATGGGCCGTTGCCCCATGGGGTCCATGGGGCCGTATCCCAGCTGGGGTCAATGGGCCATAGCCCTGTGGGGTCCACAGGGCCGGATCCCAGCCGGGGTCCATGGGCCGTCGCCCCATGTGGTCCAATGGACCGGATCCCAGCTGGGATCGATGGGCCGTCGCCCCGTGGGGTCTATGGGGCCGGATCCCAGCCGGGGTTGATGGGCTGTCACCCTGTGGGGTCCATGGGGCTGGATCTCAGCTGGGGTCCATGGGGCCGTAACCCAGCGGGGGTCAATAGGCCATAGCCCCGTGCGGTCCATGGGGACGGATCCCAGCTGGGGTCCATGGACCGTCGCCCCATGTGGTCCAATGGACCAGATCCCAGCCGGGGTCGATGGGCTGTCACCCTGTGGGGTCCATGGGGCTGGATCCCAGCTGGGGTCAATAGGCCATCGTCCCGTGGGGCCCATGGGGCCGGATGCCAGCTGGGGTCAATGGGCTGTCGCCCGTGGGGCCCTTGAGGCCGGATCCCAGCTGGGGTTGATGGGGCCGGATCCGAGCCGGGGTCCATGGGCCGTCACCCCGTGGGGTCCATGGGGCCGGATCCCAGCTGGGGTCAATGGGGCCGAATCCCAGCTGGGATTAATGGGCCGTCGCCCGTGGGGCCCTTGAGGCCGGATCCCAGCTGGGGTTGATGAGGCCGGATCCCAGCTTAGGTCCATGGGCCGTCGCCCCGTGGGGTCCATGGGGCCGGATCCCAGCTGGGGTCGATGGGCCGTCGCCCGTGGGGTCCATGGGGCTGGATCCCAGCGGGGTCAGTCAGCGGATGCTGTACTGGCGTAGATGGGCCAGGTCCCTGCCATGGTGGGGTCAGTCCCGGCTCTCTGAGTCGCTCAGGACGGAGCAGTGCGGGGCAGCAGGCTGGCTCAGCCGCTGCTCCAGGTGGGCGGCTGGATTTAATTTCATGCTTGGACAGCCCTGGCAGAGAGGACGTGGGCAGCTGGTGGAGCCGGGGGGGCGCTGACAGTCAGTAATGTCCTTTCTGCACTTGGAGTTTCTTTTCTTTTCTTTTCTTTTCTTTTCTTTTCTTTTCTTTTCTTTTCTCCATGCTGCTAGGTTCTCTCCCACCCTTTGGGCCGTAATTCTGTGTCTGTTTAGCTATCCATCTATCCCCATTCCCCCTTCTCTATCTATCTATCTAGATATCTATCTATGTATCTATCGCCATCCACCCCCTCTATCTATCTATCTATCTATCTATCTATCTATCTATCCCCATCCACCCCATCTATCTCTCTATCTATCTATCCCCATCCACCCCCTCTATCTATCTATCTATCTATCTATCTATCTATCTATCCCCATCCACCCCATCTATCTCTCTATCTATCTATCCCCATCCACCCCCTCTATCTATCTATCTATCTATCTATCTATCTATCTATCCCCGTCCACCCCATCTATCTATCTATCTATCTATCTATCCCCATCCACCCCCTCTATCTATCTATCCCATCCACCCCCTCTATCTATCTATCTATCTATCTATCTATCTATCTATCTATCTATCTATCTAACCCCATCCACCCCCTCTATCTATCTATCTATCTATCTATCTATCTATCTATCCCATCCACCCCCTCTGTCTATTTATCTATCTATCCCCATCCACCCCCTCTATCTATCTATCCCATCCACCCCCTCTGTCTATTTATCTATCTATCCACATCCACCCCCTCTATCTATCTATCCCCATCCACCCCCTCTATCTATCTATCTATCCTCATCCACTCCATCTATCTATCTATTCCCATCCACCCCATCTATCTATCTATCTACTAGCTAGCCCCATCCACCCCCTCTATCTATCTATCCCCATCCACACCCTCTATCTATCTATCTATCTATCTATCTATCTATCCCATCCACCCCCTCTGTCTATTTATCTATCTATCTCCATCCACCCCCTCTATCTATCTATCTATCTATCTATCTATCCCCCCACACCCCCTCTATCTATCTATCTATCTATCTATCCCCATCCACCCCCTCTATCTATCTATCTATCTATCTATCTATCTATCTATCCCCGTCCACCCCATCTATCTATCTATCTATCTATCTATCTATCTATCTATCTATCTATCTATCCCCATCCACCCCCTCTATCTATCTATCCCATCCACCCCCTCTATCTATCTATCTATCTATCTATCTATCTATCTATCTATCCCCATCCACACCCTCTATCTATCTATCTATCTATCTATCTATCTATCCCATCCACCCCCTCTGTCTATTTATCTATCTATCTCCATCCACCCCCTCTATCTATCTATCTATCTATCTATCTATCCCCCCACACCCCCTCTATCTATCTATCTATCTATCTATCTATCTATCTATCTATCTATCTATCTATCCCCATCCACCCCCTCTATCTATCTATCTATCTATCTATCTATCTATCTATCTATCTATCTATCTATCCCCAGACACCCCCTCTATCTATCTATCTATCTATCTATCTATCTATCTATCTGTCTATCTATCTATCTATCCCCAGACACTCTATCTATCTATCTATCTATCTATCTATCTATCTATCTATCTATCTATCCCCAGACACTCCATTAATCTATCTATCTATCTATCTATCTATCTATCTATCCCCCCACACCCCCTCTATCTATCTATCTATCTATCTATCTATCTATCTATCCCCATCCACCCCCTCTATCTATCTATCTATCTATCTATCTATCTATCTATCCCCATCCACCCCCTCTATCTATCTATCTATCTATCTATCTATCTATCTATCCCCATCCACCCCATCTATCTATCTATCTATCTATCTATCTATCTATCTGTCTATCTATCCCCAGACACTCTATCTATCTATCTATCTATCTATCTATCTATCTATCTATCTATTAGCTAGCCCCATACACTCTCTCTCTCTCCCTGACCCGCGGTGGCAAGTTCCATGCCTGGCCCCTGATGTTTCTGGACCCTGAGGAGCCCGCCTGCCACCTGATAGCACAGTGGCACCACTGGCTGGGCACGATTCATGGTGAGTACTGAGCGGGGGAGGTGGACGCGACAGCCCCATTCCCCCCACACACACACACCGTGTGCCCTCAGTCTGCATATGCCAGGGTGTCAGGTGCCAGACTCTCGCCTGTCCCCGAAGAGAAGGGGGCAGTTCAGGAGCGCTGGGGCAGCGTCTCACCCCAACTGCAGCCAAATTTCCCCCTGAATGGAGCCCCCACCCTGCTTTGCACCCCGAGAGGATAAATGGACTACGGCATCTGTACTAGTATTATGGGTTTGTGTTTATTTACATGGTCCTGTCATACCGGGCGCTGCCCAGACCCAGCCGAGGTCGGGGCCCCGTGGGGCCGGGTGACGCCAAGATCCAGCCGAGATTGGGGCCCCGTGGGGCCGGGTGCCGCCCAGACCCGGCCAAGATCAGGCCTTTGCCGCTTCCTACCCGGACAAAGGCAGAGTGACTGTCACAGACTCACAGATCGTGCCCACTCTTGGTCCCATGCGGTCCGTGGGGGGTGCCCCTTTCAGTGTGCAGCCCTTCTCGGGCGGCCACTCTCTCTCGGAGCCAGACCTCTCCACCTCCTGGAGCCGCACCTCTCTGAGCCTTAGCACCTCTGTCTCTGCCGTGGGCCCCCTCAGGGAGTCCACTCATTCTGGACCTCCGGGGCCTCCACACCCCCTGTTCTCTAGCCTGGAGCGACTCTCAGCCTGTGTAACACAGGAGGGTTTATTGAGAGTTGAACCCAGCACAGGAAACTCTCAGGGCCTCAGGCCTGGCCTCCCTCAGCCCAGCACATCCCAGTCTCCCTGCATCCAGGTGGGCTCTGCCTGCTCCCCCTCTCCAGCCCCGAGCCCCCCTGCTCCCAGCTGGGCATCTGAGATCCCCGGCCCCAGGCCCCACCTCTGTCCATTGTCTTCTCTCCAGGGAAACAGGGTCGTAAACCGGGGCCTCCTCTCCTCGCTTCTGTCCTCTGGCTGGAACCGGCTGGTTAGGTCACTGGGTCCTCACTCTGCAGCCCATTGTCCTCCCACTGGCCAGAACCGGCTGCGTCTCCTCAGCTGGGCCTCCGGGTTGGGGTCTCAGGTCACCAGTTGCTGGGGTATCCATCCTCCCGGCTATTGGCTGGGGCCCAAGTTCCCTCTCTGGTCCTCTATACCAACACACTCCCTCTCCCCTCCCCTCATTAAACCATAACACCCAGGGAAACTGAGTCCCACCCCCTCCGCATGCAAACCATTGAACCTCCGCAGAAAACAAGAAAACCCCCCACTTCGTCACAGTGACACTCCCCATTTAACAACTGGGGAAAGTGAGACCCAGGGAAGGAAAGTGATTTTGCCACAGTGGTTCTGCAGCAGAGCTACAAATAGGACCTCGGAGCCCTGAGCCCTGGAACCACGAATAGAACCCAAGTGATCTAGAACCCAGAGTGGAAACCAGGAGCCCGGAGTTCTAGAAGCAGAAGTGGAACCCAGAAACCCTGATCCCTAGAACCAGGAGTAGAACCCAGGGGTCCTGAGCCCTAGAACCAGGAGGAGAACCCAGGAGTCCTGATCCCTAGAACTAGGAGGAGAACCCAGGAGACCTGAGCCCTAGAACCAGGAAGAGAACCCTGGAGACCTGAGCCCTAGAACCAGGAGGAGAACCCAGGGGTCCTGACTCCCATTGTGTTGACAAGCTGGGGGAATCCGCGGGAGCTGCAGAGGTCTCCTCCCGATGCCCCATGTCCTCCTGTAGAGTTGGGGGGACGGTGGCGAGGGATCCCCCTGCTGGAATAGCCGACCCCTCCCTGTAGCACCCCAATGGCTCTTGCAGGGGGAGCCCAGGACTCGCACCCACACGGAGCCGCACTCCCAGTGCCGGGGCGAGTGCCAGGACCTTACGGCCTGTGAAGGGGGTCAGGCCTGGCCCCTTCACACACACACACACACACTTGCCAGTGCAGCAACGCGGCCAGCACTGGGTGTCAAGGGGCTGGGGCCCCTTGACACCCAGGAGACAGCTGGATACTGGGGGGCAATGGGGGGGATAGACACAGAGCAGTTCTCTAAGTCTGGCAAGAGCCATCTGCCTGTCTGTCTGTGTCTCCGTGTCTGTGTGTGTCCGTGTTTCTGTGTGTGTGTGTCGGTCTGTCTGTCTCCGTGTCTATGTGTGTGTCTGTCTCTGTGTCTCTGTCTGTGTGTCTTTCTCTGTGTGTGTGTCTTTGTCTCTGTGTGTGTGTGTGTGTGTGTCTATGTCTCTTTCTCCGTGTCTGTGTGTGTGTCTCTGTGTTGGTGTGTCTGTGTGAGTCTCTGTGTCTGTGTGTGTGTGTCTCCGTGTCTCTGTGTCTCTGTCTGTGTGTGTCCGTGTTTCTGTGTGTGTGTCTCTGTCTGTGTGTTTGTGTCCATGTTTCTGTGCCTCTGTGTGTGCATGTGTGTCTGTCTGTCTCCGTGTCTGTGTGTGTGTGTGTGTCTATTTCTGTGTGTGTGTGTTTCCGTGTGTTTCCATGTGTCCGTGCTTCTGTGTCTTTGTCTCTGTGTGTCTCCGTGTCACTGTCTGTGTGTGTGTGTCTGTCTGTGTGTCTCTGTGTGTGTGTCTCCGTGTCACTGTCTGTGTGTGTGTCTCCGTGTCTCTGTCTCTCTGTGTCTGTGTGTGTCTTTGTATGTGTGTGTGTCTTTGTATGTGTGTGTGTGTGTCTCCATGTCTCTTTCTCTGTGTCTGTGTATGTGTCTCTGTGTTGGGGGGGGTGTCTGTGTCTGTGTCTGTGTCCGTGTCTGTGTGTGTGTGTCTCCGTGTCTGTGTATGTGTGTGTCTCCATGTCTGTGTGTGTCTCCATGTGTGTGTGTGTGTGTGTGAGAGAGAGAGAGAGAGAGAGAGTCTGTGTGTGCGCACGTCACACCGGAGCTAATCCCTGTTTATGGCTTTAGGAAGATGAATCACGAAGGACAATTTCATGCCGACTCAAAGCTGCAATGAGCAGAAGATGCGGCACTGCTGGGGTGTGGGGGGACGGCAGGGGCGAGACGGTTGGGGGGCACAGGCCTGACGTGGTTCAAACCCTAGCTGAGGTCTCTGCAGCCAAGCAGGGCTGCCCAGGGGCATGGGGGGGACACGCTGCATGGGGATGAGTCACCGCTCACAAAGGTTAGTGAGTTATGCACCATAACACACACACCCCAATCGCCGTGGGGCCCGGGCGGGGGACAGCGGGACAGACAAATGGTGACATTATTCACATTAGAGGTGCAGCTAAGAACCCCACGAAGGAATCGGGGCCCCATGGGGCCCGGTGCTGCCCAGACCCGGCCGAGATCGGGGCCCCCTCGTGCCCGGCGCTGCCCAGACCCGGCCGAGATCGGGGCCCCCTCGTGCCCGGCGCTGCCCAGACCCGGCCGAGATCGGGGCCCCCTCGTGCCCGGCGCTGCCCAGACCCGGCCGAGATCGGGGCCCCGTGGGGTGGATTTTTTGCACATTGGTCGAGGGTTCACCCCCGTGGGCGGGGTCTTTTGTCCAATAAGCTGCGATTGATTTACACACTCATTTGCACACAGGCCCCCTTCTCTCACACTGTGTGTGTGTGTGTGTGTGTGCATGCGCACAGCATTTGCACACTCATTCGCACATGGGGCCCCTTCTCACACTGTGTGTGTGTAAAAAAACAACAAGGAGTCTGGTGGCACCTTAAAGACTAACAGATTTATTTGGGCATAAGATTTCGTGGGTAAAAACCTCACTTCTTCGGATGCAACTTCTTTGTGTGTGTGTGTGTGTGTCTGTGTGTGTGAATGGTATTTGCACACTCATTTGCACACGCAGCGCTGCAGGGCCTCTCCAGCATCTCCCTCACGCACCGGAGGGGGGGGGCAGCCAACAGAGCCCCCCCCCCCCCCTCCGGCTACCGCCCCCCCTCGACTCTGACGCAAGAAGCGGCGGCAGCGAGTGAGTCACCCCCGGCTCCGGGAGCAGCGCGAGAGGCGCTAAATATAGCGCGTGCTGGAGGGGGGGTCAGGGGGATGCAGGAGGGAGGGGCAGAGTAGGGAGGGGGCTGGTGGGGGCACACGAGAGGAGGAAGGCCGGAGGAGGGAGGACTCTGGGGGGGCACGGGAAGGGGAGGGGCGCAGGATGGAGGGGGCTGGCGGGGGGCACACGGGAGGGGGAGGGGCGCAGGAGGGAGGGGGCTGGCGGGGGGCACACGGGAGGGGGAGGGGCGCAGGAGGGAGGGGGTTAGCGGGCGGCACACGGGAGGGGGACGCTGGGGGGCCACGGGAGGGGGAGGGGCAGAGGAGGGAGGGAGTTAGAGGGGGGCACACGGGAAGGGGGAGGGGCGCAGAAGGGAGGGGCTGGGGGAAGGTGGGGACCAATGCCACCTGTAGGGGAAACTGAGGCACGCCCAGGGGGTCCTAGCAATATCACCACTCGGTTCCAGGTGGAGGGGGATGGGCGGATGGACAGACAGCATCCCAGAGCTCGGGGGGGGGGGCAGGTTTCTAGACTCAAGTGCACAGAGCTGGCCCTGTTGTGCTAACAGAACGGGACGACCCCCCTCCCGCATCTCCCCAGCGACCTGAGCGGGGCTGCAGCTGAGGGGCTGGGGGGGCTGTAAATGGAGAGGCAGGTGGGGGGGCAGGCTCCGCTCCCCTCCCCAGAGCAGGATCGCGCTACCTGGCGAGGCCCAATGAGCCGTGCAGCTGGTGCTGGGGACCCCTGGGGCCTGTTTCGGGGCTTGGCCGGGATCAGAGCCCAGTCGGGGCTCCGGGGGAAAGGGGAGAAAGCCTGCATGGGGCCGCAGGGCAGCAGACAGGGCGGGGACAGTTCAGGAGGCCCAGCGAGCCGGGGGACAGGCCCACGGTCCCCAGGCCACCCGAGAACGGCTCCTGCAGGCTCTCCCCGGGGGTGGGGGCAGGAGGCACCAGCACCGCCGCAGCCCTTGCGGTGAAGCTCACCAGGGCCAGGAGCTGGGCGGGAGGCCGGGAGCGGCCCAGGTGGGAGAAGGAACGGAGAAAAGGCCAATTCGATCCGGGCCCCAGCTGCGCCGCCCGCCCCCCCAGCAGCGCCGGAGTCCCGAGGGGTGTGGGGGGACATGCGGTTGGTGTGGAGGGATGGGGGGACGAGGGTGGAAAGGATGGGGTCATCTGGCTCTCGCACGTGGACACTCACCCATGCACACACTCGCACACACATCCACACGCACACATGCACACACACACATCCACACATGCACATCCATGCAGGCACACTTGAACACACAAAGGGACACATGCACATGCATGCACCCATGTGCGTACACGCACATACACACACTTGTGCATTCACATGCACACATCCACGCACACCCACACACTTGCGCACACACATAATCCACGCATGCACACACCCATGACCGCACACACACACACACACATCCATGTGCGTGCACACACACTCATGCACGCATACACATGCACACTTGCAACACACACACACACACAGTCACCCACCCACCCACCCACATGTGCACACGCCCACACCCACATGCACACCCACACACGTACACATCCACATACTCAGCACTGCCAGCAGCCGTGCAGTTGACCAGGAGCCAATGCCTTCACTAATGGATCCCCAGGGCGGCCTTCCCAGCAGTGTCGAGGGGGTGGGGGGGATTCCCAGCTGCCCTGATGTGGGGCCTGGGGGTGGGATTCCCAGAAGCATGTCAACACAACCAGCCCCACACCAAGCTCTGCTAGGAGGCCGGGAGCCAGGCAGTGCGGGGACGGGGGATGGGGAGAGGCTGGGGAGGGGGGGCAGGCACGGGGGGCGGCCCTTGGTAAGGAGATATGGGGGGCTGGGGACAGCCCTGCTCTCTGCAGCCATGACTCATGTGTTTACAGGCAGAGGACGAGCTCTGGAAAGTAGGTGTGTGTGTGGGGGGGGTTAATCTATCCCGGCTCTGGAAGGGGAGTGGGGCCTGGGGGGTTAGAGCAGGCGCAGGAATCCTGGGTGAAGGGAAGGAAAGGGGGGGCCTTGATTCATGGCCCAAAGGCTACCTGGAGGCCTAGGGAGGAAGCAAGAGGAAAGCACCTTCTACCACACAGCCCCCGCCCCATGCTAACCCACCAACCCCCGCTCCCCTCCCAGAGCCGGGGAGAGAACCCAGGAGTCCTGGCTCCCAGCCCCCCCTGCTCTAACCCACCAACCCCCGCTCCCCTCCCAGAGCCGGGGAGAGAACCCAGGAGTCCTGGCTCCCAGCCCCCCCTGCTCTAACCACCAACCCCCACTCCCCTCCCAGAGCCGGGGAGAGAATCCAGGAGTCCTGGCTCCCAGCCCCCCTGCTCTGACCCACCAGTCCCCACTCCCCTCCCAGCGCCGGGGAGAGAACCCAGGAGTCCGGGATCCCAGCCTCCCCTGCTCTGACCCACCAGCCCCCACTCCCAGAGCCGGGATAAAGGCCTTTAACAAAGCTGCAGATTTAGGAGACACCAGTTTGAGTCACCCCCGTGACCTTAACTCTGCCCCCCAGCCTGCGTGCCCAAGGGAGGGGCGCTGCTGGCCATAGGGGGGTGCCCATAGGGGTGCGGGACGGCTGGCTGCTGGCATCGAGGGGGTTTCCACCGAGAAGCATTAGAAAGTTGTGAAGAGACTCCGGAAGTCCCATCTGGACTCTAAGATGGGCCCGCGGGAGATGCCTGGGCCAGTGACCCCGCAAGTCAGAGTGAGGGGGGGCTGTGGCCCCACCCCCATCCCACTGCAGGAGGCCGGTTTCTCGGCAGTGAGTTTAGCTGGCAAACGAGCTCCTGGAACCGACTCAGAGCCACGGCTGCCCGGCAGTAAAACATCTCCCGGAAAGAAACTAGATTTACCCCCACACCCCCGCCCAGCTGCCATGTCTGTCTGGCCCCACTTGGGAGAGTGCGTCCAGTGGGCTAGAGAAAGAGGGGCTGGGAGTTAGGATGCCTGGGTTCTCTCCCCAGCTCTGGGAGGGGAGGGGAGCTGGTGGGTTAGAGCAGGCCAGGTGGGGAGCCAGGACTCCTGGGTTCTCTCCCCGGCTCTGGGAGGGGAGGGGAGCTGATGGGTTAGAGCAGGGGGGGCTGGGAGCCAGGACTCCTGGGTTCTCTCCCCGGCTCTGGGAGGGGAGTGGGGGCTGGTGGGTTAGAGCAGGGGGGGCTGGGAGCCAAGGCTCCTGGGTTCTCTCCCCAGCGCTGGGAGGGGAGTGGGGGCTGGTGGGTTAGAGCAGGGGGGGCTGGGAGCCAGGACTCCTGGGTTCTCTCCCCGGCTCTGGGAGGGGAGTGGGGGCTGGTGGGTTAGAGCAGGGGGGCTGGGAGCCAGGACTCCTGGGTTCTCTCCCTGGCGCTGGGAGGGGAGTGGGGGCTGGTGGGTTAGAGCAGGGGGGGCTGGGAGCCAGGACTCCTGGGTTCTCTCCCCGGCGCTGGGAGGGGAGTGGGGGCTGGTGGGTTAGAGCAGGGGGGGCTGGGAGCCAGGACTCCTGGGTTCTCTCCCCGGCGCTGGGAGGGGAGTGGGGGCTGGTGGGTTAGAGCAGGGGGGGCTGGGAGCCAGGACTCCTGGGTTCTCTCCAGAAGAGAACCCTCCAACCAGCATCTGGTGCTGTCGAGGAGCCAATTGACCTTTTAGTCCTTCTGAAGCCTGAGATAGTGGCTCACTTGGGTGGAGACAGAGGGGTCACTGTAGAAACAACTGCTCCACAACAGAGGTGGCTGCATCTCAGCTCCTGAAGCCCAGCTCCCACCGAGGTGGTGGTAAAAGTGAAGAACCAGGAGCCAGAGATGGATGGAGGCAGCCGCAGAAGACAGACCCGAGTTCCCCCTTGTGGTGCGTTGATGGAAGCGTGGGATGGAGTCCGTGTCTGTGCGTCTGGGATCTGTGTCTTTGTGTGCATGACAGCACCCGTGTGTGTGTGTGTGTGTATGTGTGTGTACACCCCAGTGTACACCCGTGACTTCTGGGCATGCTGGTGTCTCACTTTCCCTCTCTGCGGCATTGGGGGGGGCGCAATCTGAGGGTTAATTTAACAGCACAGAGCGAGCGCCCCTTTGCCTGTATGGCTTGGAGAAAATATCACACACACCCATCTCCCCATCTCCCCATCCACACACATCCCTGCCCCCATCCTGGGGGGGTTAAATCAGCTGGTGCTGGTGTGAGAGGGGTGCCCCGGGTGAGGCCCCCCCACCCCGTTGGATCCCCATGGCAGAGAAAGGCCCAACTACCACAGCCAGCTTAGGGAGGGGCGGGGAATGGGGCAGGGGCCTGTCCGCTCTAGGGGGCGCCGGCTCCCCCCCGGCCCCAGGGTGGGGACTGGCTGGCTCAGGGGGGTGGGGAATGGGGCAGGGGCCTGTCCCCTCTAGGGGCGCCGGCTCCCACCCGGCCCCAGGGCGAGGACTGGCCGGCTCAGGGGGAGGGGAATGGGGCAGGGGCCTGTCCCCACTAGGGGGCGCCGGCTCCCACCCGGCCCCAGGGTGGGGACTGGCTGGCTCAGGGGGGTGGGGAATGGGGCAGGGGCCTGTCCCCTCTAGGGGCGCCGGCTCCCACCCGGCCCCAGGGCGAGGACTGGCCGGCTCAGGGGGAGGGGAATGGGGCAGGGGCCTGTCCCCACTAGGGGGCGCCGGCTCCCACCCGGCCCCAGGGCGGGGACTGGCTGGCTCAGGGGGGTGGGGAATGGGGCAGGGGCCTGTCCCCTCTAGGGGGCGCCGGCTCCCACCCAGCCCCAGGGTGGGGACTGGCTGACTCGCGGGGGCCGGGGAACGGGACACATGGGGGATGCGGCTGTGACACTTGTCCCCTGGTCTGGGCTCTCACCCCAGGTTCAGACACTGGACAAAGCAGCCACTGGACGTCACCCCTGTACCCCACCAGGCCCCCCACCTCTCCTGGGGGAGCGTCCGGGCACTGGGCAGAAATGAGAGGCAAGGCAGGGCTGAGGGAAGAGGGGTTTATTGCCACATGGGATGGGGAGAGGGAATCACAGCTTGGGGGATAACCGGGGGGGGGAGTTTAGTTACAGAAAGAAACCAGGGCCCCCAGCCCCCCCCCCATTCTGTGCCAGCCCCGGAGTTGGGGCGGGGGGCTCACTGATCTAACCTGGATCAGAGACTAGCATTAATAATACGGTGGGCTCGGCCCGGCCTGGGACAACAAAACCAAAGCGGGGGTGAGGGGGCACCCCACAAGTTACTGCCCCAAGGGAGGGATGCAGGATTCCTGCTCCTGACCTCCCGGGGGGGGGTGGGGGGGGGTTTAGTGTGTAGTGCTGGGGGGCAGGATGGGCTCTAGCACTGGTGGGGGGGCAGCTCTAGTGGCGCGATGGGGGGGAGGATTCTTGTTGCAGGCGATTTTATAAATATATCTCCGTTTATGAGACTCTATATTGCACGTTACTCGGTTTAGAGGCATCACTAGAGGGGCGGGGGAGGGCGCTCTAGGCCTGGCTTCCAGGCGGGTTTTTTGGGGGGAGGGGAGAGCTGAGCCCTGCACACAGGTTTCCATCAGCCATTGCTAGGGCTCCGTTGGCATGGCGACCGTCGCAGGGATCCAGCAGCCTGTGGGAGGGTCTGTCAACCATTGCAGGGCGCTGTTCTCATGTTAACTGTTGCTAGGTTCCATCAACCATCAGTGGGCTCCGTTGCTGTGCCAACCATCAGTGGGGTCCATCGCCATGCCAACCATCACTGGGCTCTGTCGTGGGACCAACCATCACTAGGTTCCATCACCATGCCGACCGTTGCTCAGCTCCATCGACCGTCGCTAGGGCTTGCCAAGCGGGTGGGAAGGGAGGGTCATGTCTCCTAGGGGAGTTCCTCTAGGGGGCCAGGAATGGGTTGGTGGAGGATGGGAAACAAGGCTCAGAAAGTGCTTCTGTGGGGCCAGGAAGTGTGGGGGAGAGGGGGGGAGTATCCCCTGCCCCCCCCCCCAGCTCCCTAGATATCTGCCTCCAGCAGGTACTGCTCGGTGTAGCCCTTGGCCAGCTCCAGCCGCAGGCCGGCCCGGCAGAACTCGGCCAGCTCCCCCCAGAGGCTGGGCTCCAGGAAGAGCTGGCACATGACGTTGCCCCGCAGGGTGGGCAGGCGGGCCCGCAGGTGGTGCAGCAGCTGGCTCTTGAGGTGGGCGGGGTGGCGGCCGAAGGCGTCGATGTTGAGGTAGACCCAGTCCTCGCCCAGTGGGATGGGGAAGGGCTGGGTGCAGAGGGAGGCGGCCGTGGGCCGGGCCTTGCAATCCACCACCCAGTGCAGCTGCTTCTGTTGCAGCAGGGCCAGGTTGGACTCGCTGGGCTTGTAGGGCTGCCAGTCCTGGATGAGGGTGCGGCTGGGCAGGACCTCGCTCTGGAAGGCGGGACTCAGCACCAGGCCCCGCACCTCGCCTGGCTCCAGCGCCTCCGTGGGCAGCGGCTGGAAGCCGCCCGCCCACAGCTGGGCCACAGCCGCGTCCAGCCGGGCCAGCAGCTCCGCCGCGTTGAACCGCACCAGCAGGATGCCCTGGAGGGGGAGAGACGCAGGTAAGCCGGCTGGGGTATACAGGGACCTCCCTGCTGGGGACACGGGACGGGGAATGGGGCAGGAGGCGCCGGCTCCCACCCAGCCCCAGGGCGGGGACTGGCTGGCTCAGGGGGGCGAGGAATGGGGCAGGGGCCTGTCCCCTCTAGGGGGCGCCGGCTCCCACCCGGCCCCAGGGCGGGGACTGGCTGGTTCAGGGGGGCTGGGAAGGGGGCAGGGGCCTGTCCCCTCTAGGGGGCGCTGGCTCCCACCCGGCCCCAGGGCGCGGACTGGCTGGCTCAGGGGGGCGGGAAATGGGGCAGGGGCCTGTCCCCTCTAGGGGCACCGCCTCCCACCCGGCCCCAGGCCAGGGACTGGCTGGCTCAGGGGGGTGGGGAATGGGGCAAGAGCCTGTCCCCTCTAGGACAGAGAACCCAGGATTCCTGCCTCCTGCTCTCTCTCACCCACAAGACCCCACTCTGCTCCCAGAGCCAGAGAGAGAACCCAGGAGTCCTGCCTCCCTCCCCCTTCCCCAGTGGCTGCTGCTCCATTTTGCTCTCCCGGTATCACATGATATGACTGATTTCCACTAATTGAGCTAACCCCCACCCCCACCCCCCGCCAGACACCGCTCAGCCGGCTCACGTGGCCGGGTAAAGTGGGTCAGCAGCCACGATCTTCCCAGGAGCCAGATACCAGGGTGATGGGCAGGCTGACCCTGGGCGGAGAGGCCTGGTAGCCCAGAGCCGACCCATCAGCCACCGAGTGCGGCCGACTCCGGCCCAGGGATGGGAAGGACCCTGGGGCCAGCGGGAGTAGCCAGGCCAAGCCAGAGACCCCCACAGCTCACCCTGCTCTGGGAGGAACTAGACAGTGCTGCTGCAGTGGGTTCCCGCTGGACTCTCCAGCCCTGACCCTCTGGGGGTCCTTTCCCCATCATCTCCCCTTTTCCCATCACCTCCCCAGGCTTCCAAGGGTGGGCCCCAGAGCCAGGCCCACTGAGTCCTGTGCCCGGTTCTAGGGCCCCTGGGTTCTGTGCCTGGGACCCCTGGGTTCTGTGCCCGGTTCTAGGGCCCCTGGGTTCTGTGCCTGGGACCCCTGGGTTCTGTGCCCGGTTTGGGGGCCCCTGGGTTCTGTGCCTGGGACCCCTGGGTTCTGTGCCCGGGTCTGGGACCCCTGGGTTCTGTGCCCGGTTCTAGGGCCCCTGAGTTCTGTGCCCGGTTCTGGGGCCCCTGAGTTCTGTGCCCAGGGGCCACAGGACCTTTTCCCAGCTCTGTGTGACCTCGGGCAAGTCACCGCAAGGCTCTGGGCCTCAGTTTCCCCGTCAGTGGGGAGGATGGTTCTTCACCTAGTCAGCCAGTCTCTCGCTGTGTGGGGGGTTTGTGGTGCCCAGAACAAAGGGGCCCCATCTCAATCCCCCCTCCTCCCTCAGGGCACTACCGTAATGCACTTAATATCCCCTCCTCCTGCGTCTACCTGCTTGGTGATCAGCCGGTATTTCTTGAAGTCCTTGGGGCCCAGCTTGTCGTCCCGCGTCAGCCGCACCACCTTGACGCCGGGGTGCTGCTCCTTGACCAGCTCAGTGCAGAACCGCTGCAGGACGCCGGCCACACCTTTCCCCCGCTCCCAGGGCGCCACGCGCAGCCCCTCAACCAGCACCGTCTCTCCAGCGTCCACCACGCAGACCGACTGCAGCCCGATCTGGGGAGGAAAGGGGGGCAGGGGGCAGTGGGTTAGCATGGGCTGGGTGGGAACAGAACCACTGCTGGAATTAACGAGGGGGGGGGGCAGGTTAGCATGGGCCGGGCAGGAACAGAGCCACCGCTGGAATTAACGAGGGGGGGGAGCAGGTTAGCACGGGTTGGGCGGGAACGGAGCCACCGCTGGAATTAACGAGGGGGGGAGCGGGTTAGCACGGGTTGGGCGGGAATGGAGCCACCGCTGGAATTAACGAGGGGGGAGAACCACAGCTTGGATCAGGTTGTATTTTTTATTTCAACTGAATTTTTTATTTCCTTGTGTCAAAATAAAAAAAGAAAAAAAAAACATTTACAATGTGATTTGAGTTTAATAAAGAATCTTTTTAAGGCCTAAAACTTATTTATTCGCTCTTCAAACACGGAAATAAAAACGAACCAGGCAGGATCCAGGAGCCTCTCCCAAACTCTTGGCGTTAAAGGCGGCTCCGCTCTATAAAGAGAATCGGGGGGGGGACAGCGCGCTGGGGAGGCGATGCTTTATGAACAGGGCCCAGCTGATTAGCTTACGGGATTTAGGCCAGCGGCTCTCAACCTTCCCCGACCGATGTGCCCCTTTCAGGAGTCGGATTGGTCTTGCGTACCCCCAAGTTTCACCTCACTTAAAAACGACGTGCTTCCAAAAATCAGACATCAAAATACAGACGCGTCACAGCGCACGGTCAGTGACAAATTACTTCTGGTTCCCATATAATTACAAAATAAATCAGCTGGCATATAACGACGGTGCTCACGTCTCGGTGTATCGCACGCAGAGCCGTATAAACCAGTCATTGTCTGTGGGAAACTGGCGTTTGGACTGACTTCACTAGTGCTTTCTCTGGAGCCTGTTGTAAAACGAGGCAAATCTCTAGAGGAGTTGATGGAGCCCCTGGACGATCTGTGTACCCCAGGGGTACGTGTGCCCCTGCTTGAGAACGGCTGATTTGCAAGCGACGCCAGCGAGGAGGAACTCAAGCTCCGCTCACTTTCTCCTGGGCGGATTTGAAAACGTTCCCAGCCCGCTGGGCAACGATCGGTTTAATTCACCGCCTCCCGTTAATCCCGGCTTAATCAACGAGCCGCAGAGGGAAAACGAGACGCTGGGGGTCGCCAAACCAGTGAAGGGCGTTCGGTTCAAGAGAAGCGATTTGGAGAGGGGGGCTTGGCGCGTTTCTCTCAGCTCCAGCGCCCGTCCGAGCACGGCCTGACCAAAGCCCCGGCAGAAAGGGACCACGCAAGGCCCCTGGCACCAGTTCCGGAGCAAAGTGCACGATTAACGAAGCCCGTTGCTTCCATGCCATACAGCCTCCTGCATAGCAAACGGACGGACCTAAGGGCGCGTTAAGGTCCCAGTGAGCTGGGGTTAGAGCAGCGGTTCTCAACCAGGGATACGTGTACCCCGGGAATATTTGCCTCGTTTTACAACAGGCTCCGAGAAAGCACTAGTGAAGCCAGTCCAAACGCCAGGTTCCCACATACAGTGACTGGTTTATACGGCTCTGCATGCGATACACCGAGATGGGAGCACCGTCGTTATATGCCAGCTGATTTATTTTGTAATTATATGGGAACCAGGAGGAAATCAGTCATAGCGTGGCTATGACACTTCTGTATTTTGGTGGCTGATTTTCGTAAGCACGTCGTTTTGAAGTGAGGGGTAACTTGGGGGTACGCAAGACAATCCGACCCCTGAAAGGGGGCCAGAGCCACTGGCTTGGAGCCAGCCCGTGCGAATGCACCTTGTGCTGGAGAAAGCACTGCAGTACAAATGGAAAAGCCGGTTAAAATGGATGATTTAAATCAATCCCCGCCCCGTGCCTTGCATCGGGAGGGTGTGAGCAGTGCCCGGTATGATGGGGGACCCTGATCTCGGGGCGGGGGGAGGGAGAGAGGGGAGGTCTGTGTGGCACCTGAACAATAGGGGACTGGGGGGGGGGTGATGAGTCATCCCTGAATTACAGCCTGATTAAGCCCCATGCGGAGATGACTCCTTCCTGCGCTAGGCTCCAGCCAATCCACCAGCCAGGGGCTGGGCTGGCGACGCAGGAGACAGGGCCCTGGGAGAGTAACAGGCCCACGGGCCGTATCCTGCCCCAGGCTGGCTCCCGGCTTGGCTCCCAGCCCTGCCCTCGTTCTGGGCCTTGCTGCCACTGCTCCAACCACTAGGCCTGACCCTCCCTGGGCGGGGCTTTTAGGCATTACCAGGCTGTATATGACCAGAGGATGAATTTCAGCCTATTCCCCCCAGTCACAGGATGCAGCCACCTCTGGGGCGGGGCGGCTGGTTACACAGGGACCCCTCGCCTGGCGCTGAGACGCGCCCATCTCTGGGGCGGGGCGGCCGGTTACACAGGAACCCCTTGCCCGGCGCTCAGATGCAGCCACCTCTGGGGTGTAGCAATGGGGGGGGTGTCTTTTTATATGGTGGACCCCTGGAGTCGTTACAAGAATTCGTCATTTGGTCGGGTCCCATCGGACAGCTCCAAGTCTGAACCCCTCCCCCCCCCACCCCAGGTAATTCTGCCTGGACAGACGTCACATGGTTCCCACCCCGGTCCCCCATTGGCCGAGCATTGGGGGCGAACACAAATTCACTCCCGCGTCGACCATTTCCGGGGGCTTGAGGCCAGAGCTGAAGCTGCGTTTGGGTCGCTGCCCCTGCCCCGGCGCCAGGTGGTTCCTGCACCCGGACCAACCGGGCCTGGCTTGTCAGCTCAGGTTTCTCCCGGTTCGGGGGCTGGCCTGGCTGGAGGCGAGATCCGAACCCGGGGCAGGGAGCAGGGTTCACGGGCAATGCGCCCACCTCTGGCTCTGACGCGAGCGTGATGCGGATCTATAACAGCCAGGGACACGGGTCGATCCCGCCGCAGCTCAAAGCAGGTCAGAGCGGGGAGCCCGCCGGGAGACGAGAAATGGGGCAGGGGGAGGGGCCATGCTGGGGGAGGTGCGGGGAAGGATTACTGGGATGCAGACAGCCTGGGGGGGCAGGAATACAGACTCCACATGCAGCCACCTCGGGGTGGAGAGTGGGGGCTATTTATACAGGGACTCCTCACCCACCACTGAGATGCAGCCACCTCTGGGGCAGGGCGGCTGGTGACACAGGGACTCCTCGCCCGGCACTGAAATGCAGCCACCTCTGGGGTGGGGCGGCTGGTGACACAGGGACTCCTCACCCACCACTGAGATGCAGCCACCTCTGGGGCGGGGTGGCCGGTTATCCAGGGACCCCTCGCCCGGTGCTGAGATGTGGCCACCTCTGGGGTGGGGCAGCTGATTATACACTGACCCCTTGCCCGGCGCTGAGATGCAGCCACTTCTGTGGAGTAGCATCTGGGATCTTTTTATATGGGGGACCCCCTAACCCGGCTCACTCTGCCCCAGGAGCGAGTACCCCTCAGGCCCAGGTGCATCCCTCTGCAGGACACTGCCGGGTCCGATGTCCCACTCACCACTTCTCCGTTCTTCTTGGCCAGCACCACAGTGCGGTTGGGCTCGCGGATCCAGGCGTGGTAGCGGCTGGGGAGATAATCCAGGCCCCCGTAGATGCCCTTCGACATGGCCAGGATCTCCTCAAACTCCTTCTCTGTCGCCACCACGAACTGCAGCTGCGGGTCGCTGCTGATCCCCGGCTCCAACTTCATGCCCCTGGCTAGCAGGGTTGCAGGGAGAGAGCAGAGCCATGAGACCACCGTGGGTGGGGAACATCCACGGACATCCACACACACCCACGCTGTAGCCTATAGGATTAACCTGCTTGCTTGCATAGATTAAACTATAAGAAAAGATCTAACACAGAAACCTGATTTCCTGTGGCTGCGGCTTGGCCGCAGTCCCAGTATTTCTGGCTCTGTTTTGTGGTTTTAACTTATAGGTTTTGAATTTAATCTTGCAAGATAAAAAGTAATATTCTAACGTAATAGTGTTATTATTTAAAGAGCATTGTTATTTAATGTGATACGCGCATTTAAGGGGCTTTGTTGGAGGTGGTCCCCTCTACTCTCCCAGGCTGCACCTCTGATCCATCTGCCGCAGTATCCCCAGCTGTTTGGCAGGTCCCGACAGAGGGAAAAGACCTCTCGATCAGCTACGAGCCATCGAGGGAAGAGAGGGGAACGCGCCCCCACCCTTCTATCATTTATTTGGGACTTACTGACCTAAGTGTAAAACCGGTTTGGGGTATTATTTCCTGTCGTTTCTGGGAAGGGACGCCTTCAGTTCAGGGCCGGCTCTAGGTTTTTTGCCACCCCAAGCTCCGAGAGCGGAACCATCCAGGCAAAAAAAAAAAAAACCCTCTGAGAGCGGAACTGCCCAGAATGCCGCCCCTGGAATTGTACTTTGCTGGTGCCTAGAGCCGGTCCCGCTTCAGTTTCAGAGTTCATTATAGTTCATTACATAATCTCGTGACGTGTTAGAATTGGAGTGAGTTCTATGTTACGTGTTAAGGTAAGTGGAGTAAGGGCAAGAGTGGAGTCTGTTGGAGTTGCCCGCAGTCTGGCTTTAGAAAACTTTGCCAGAAAATACATTCAGGAACGTGGAGGAGGTTTAGAATAGCTGAGAAATAGCGGGGTGATTTCTGAGCATGGTAACCCACGGGGTTTTGTGAGTGAGGTATTTGATGTAGAAACAGAGCAGAAAAAGATCAGGACTAAACTGGTAAAAGGAAGAGCTGTTGAATGCCTGCTCGTGGCTTGTAGTTCGCTGGCAAAGAAATTGAATAAAAATGAGAGTTACTCAGGAAAGCCCAGTGAACTGTGGATGCCAGCCTAACATCGCTGGAGGGCTCTAGATCAGACCGTGGTCGGCTGTTGGACAGAATCAGAGAGTTGAAAAGTTAAGAGATGTGTTAGAGGAGGATAAAGAATCGGTTCCCGTCCCTATTGGCACAGTGGAACCAACGGAGACAAAAAACTCTGCAGGGCCAGTTACTAGAAGTAGGGTAAGAGAATGAGCTCAGGTTAATACTGTACCTTTAGGAGCGGAGCTGGAGATTGGTCTGAGGAGCCGCAGGGAGAGTCAGGAGAGGAAGTTGGCGGTGCAGGAGATACCGGCCGTCTGCAGATAGAAAGTAAGTCTCAGGGTGGCACCACCGGAGGGGTTCATCATAGAGGAGGTGACTAGTGATGTAAAGGATGAGGTGAGCACAGCAAAGGGGGAGGAAATATCCTCTCCTCTGCTAGTGTCCGCCCCTGACAGTGAAGAGGGAGTGCCTTTAGAGACCGTGATTGTTCAAGGACTAGAACAGGGGTAGGCAACCTATGGCACGCATGCCGAAGGCGGCACGCTAGCTGATTTTCAGTGGCACTCACACTGCCCGGGTCCTGGCCACCAGTCCGGGGGACTCTGCATTTTAATTTAATTTTAAATGAAGCTTCTTAAACATTTTAAAACCCTTATTTACTTTACATACAACAATAGTTTAGTTCTATATTATAGACTTTTATAGAAAGAGACTTTCTAAAAACATTAAAATGTATTACTGGCACGTGAAACCTTAAATTAGAGTGAATAAATGAAGACTCGGCACACCACTTCTGAAAGGTTGCCGACCCCTGGACTAGAAGATGCGGTGTCACAAGTGACACAAGTAGCTAGTGCTTGTGATGTAGTTATCTCTAGGTTACAACAGAGAGAGCTACAACAACCAAGGAATACGATTCATAGATTCTAGAACGGGAAGGGACCTCGAGAGGTCATCGAGTCCAGTCCCCTGCCCGCATGGCAGGACCAAATACTGTCTAGACCATCCCTGATAGACATTTATCTAAACTACTCTTAAATATCTCCAGAGATGGAGATTCCACAACCTCCCTAGGCAATTTATTCCAGTGTTTAACCACCCTGACAGTTAGGAACTTTTTCCTAATGTCCAACCTAGACCTCCCTTGCTGCAGTTTAAGCCCATTGCTTCTTGTTCTATCCTTAGAGGCTAAGGTGAACAAGTTTTCTCCCTCCTCCTTATGACACCCTTTTAGATACCTGAAAACTGCTATCATGTCCCCTCTCAGTCTTCTCTTTTCCAAACTAAACAAACCCAATTCTTTCAGCCTTCCTTCATAGGTCATGTTCTCAAGACCTTTAATCATTCTTGTTGCTCTTCTCTGGACCCTCTCCAATTTCTCCACATCTTTCTTGAAATGCGGTTCCCAGATTTTCTGCTCCTCCACCCAATGTTACATTGGCACCATATAGATCAGGAGATCCAGTCCTTTATGGGTCGACATTTATTAGCATTTGGGCAATCATCCACATTGTCTAGGTCCCTAGAATTCCGTGGACCTTCTACACCCCCTTGGTGTATGCTGGTATCACCTGGTGGATCGGATTAAGGAACCCCCAGGGTTAGGCCGAGGTGTCCCTAGGTACCTGCGTTGGCAAAATAACCCTAACCCACGTAGTAACCCTGGACCTTCGAGTCTGCAGGCCCCTCGACAGGGTTATGCGTTTGAATCCCATATATGGGCCCTGGACCGTGTTCCTTTCTTTTCAGATGCCGCACAGAACAATTCACGCCTGCAGAGACCCAAGTCAAAGATGGGGACTCAGTTGTAAGGATGTTTAAGCAGACGCTTAAGGCTCAACGACGGGATATCCGGAAACTCCGAGTCCATATGATTGAGCTGGTGATGGAAGGCCAGGGCCCGGCACCCTCAAACCGTCCGGTGGCCTCCGTTAACTCATTTCCTTCTCTCCGGTGGACAGCCTCCGGAGATAGAGAAGGAGAACCCGTAGACTATTTGTCTGCATACTCTACAAATTCCTCGGCATGATGCCAACCTGCCCCGAGCGTAGTCATAGCCCCGTTAGGCAGGGATGCCAGCAGGGGGAGACCCACAGTATCTGCAGTGGTGGGGGGCTGCCACAGGAATTTTATTATAGATACTGAGGCAGCAATTAGCATTTTCCATGTCAAGGATCCTAGATCCTCTTTTCTGTCATCAGGGTGTACAAAGACACTTGCAACTTTGGCAAGTAATCAGGTTGTTACCACACTACCTATACCCATTGAAGTACAGATAGGTCACCTAAGAAAGGTTCATACCTTTGCGTTGATGAAATTAGCAGACCCAGAGAATTGTCTATTGGGAACTGCAAACAGGGATGTGTTCTTGATCTGGGTAACCAATTATTGTGTCTTACCGTAGAACAGGAAAAGGATGACTCACCAGTAGTCATACCTGAGTGTGGCCTGGTGTCATAGACTCACAGAATATCAGGGTTGGAAGGGACCTCATGAGGTATCTAGTCCCACCCCCTGCTCAAAGCAGGACCAATTCCCAACTAAATCATCCCAGCCAGGGCTTTGTCAAGCCGGGCCTTAAAAACCTCCAAGGAAGGAGATTCCACCACCTCCCTAGGGAACCCATTCCAGTGCTTCACCACCCTCCTAGTGACATAGTGTTTCCTAATATCCAACCTAGATCTCCCCCACTGCAACTTGAGACCATTACTCCTTGTTCTGTCATCTGCCACCACTGAGAACAGTCTAGATCCATCCTCTTTGGATCCCCCCTTTCAGGTAGTTGAAAACAGCTATCAAATCCCCCCTCATTCTTCTCTTCTGCAGACTAAACAATCCCAGTTCCCTCAGCCTCTCCTCAGAAGTCATGTGCTCCAGACCCCTAATCATTTTTGTTGCCCTCCTCTGGACTCTTTCCAATTTTTCCACATCCTTCTTGTAGTGTGGGGCCCAAAACTGGACAGAGTACTCCAGATGAGGCCTCACCAATGTCGAATAGAGGGGAATGATCACGTCCCTTGATCTGCTGGCAATGCCCCTACTTATATAGCCCAAAATGCCATTAGCCTTCTTGGCAACAAGAGCACACTGTTGACTCATATCCAGCTTCTCGTCCACTGTGACCCCTAGGTCCTTTTCTGCAGAACTGCTGCTTAGCCATTCGGTCCCTAGTCTGTAGCAGTGCATGGGATTCTTCCGTTCTAAGTGCAGGACTCTGCACTTGTCCTTGTTCAACCTCATCAGATTTCTTTTGGCCCAATCCTCTAATTTGTCTCAGTCCCTCTGTATCCTGTCCCTACCCTCCAGTGTATCTACCACTTCTCCCAGTTTAGTGTTGTCACGGAGTATTGGGGAACTCAGGGCCCTGCACCCCCGGCTTCCTACGATTCACTGCGACTCTCAGCCAGCCAGTAAAGCAGAAGGTTTATTTGGATGACAGGAATGCAGTCCAAGACAGGTCTTGCAGGCACAGACAACAGGGACCCCCTCAGTTAGGTCCATCTTGGGGTCCCCGGGCATCCCAGCCCAGCCCCCCCTGGGAGGTCAGAGCCATCTCTGCCTCCCAGCCATCTCTCCAGCCTGCTTCCCACACTCTGGCTTCCGCGACCCCTCCCACAGCCTTTGTTCAGTTTCCCGGGCTAAGGAGTCACCTGGCCTTCAACCCCTTCCTGGGTTCTCATGTTACACACTCAGGTATGCGCCCTCGGGCTGTCTCCCATCCTCCAATGCAGACTATTCCAGCCACACTCCCCTGTCAGCATTCACAGACCACAGTGAGAACAGGCCCAGTTCGTCACATCTCCCCCCTTCGAGACCGAACTGAGCAGGGTCACTTTAGCCAGTGACCCGGGGAAGTTCGAACCTACTCCCGTTCCCATGGATGCCCCCGCATCCCTCCCATTCCTTGGTGAGAATTACACCAGGGCCCTTCAGTTTCACGCCCCCCCTTAGGTCAGGGGTGCTTGATGGCACTCGCAGTTCGCATGTGGGAAGGTTTATGCGGCCTGTGCCCTTTTCCCACCCCCATACCTCTGGGGCTCCAACTGGGCTGTGGTCTTCTCCCAGCGCTCCAGTCTGGAGGTCTGTGCTTTGGGCTCTCTTAGTTCAGAGCCGCCTTTTTAACCTTGGCCACCCTCCGGAAAGGCTCCTCTATGCTGGGCAAGGGTCCTAAAGCTGTTTTCCCCTTGTCCCAGGCCTTCCTCCCCCTCTGACAGGGGTCACAGGATCCGCAGTACTGTCGGACAGTAACAAAGACCCCAGGCCAGTAAAAGCTCCGTAGCAGCCTCTGCTGGGTACGCCAGGTTCCCTGGTGCCCTGAGAGGGGAATGTCATGGGCCCGGCACAGCAGCTGGCGGCGATACTTCTGGGGTACCACCAGCTGCCTCCTGATCCCCCCTGACTCCATTTTCCCTGGGGGAGCCCATTCTCGGTACAGGAACCCCTTCTCCCACAGGAACCTTTTCCGGCCACCTCGTCCCATGGTCTGTACCGCATTGAGGTCGGCTAGGTCCCTTATCTTCCGCAAGGAGGAGTCTCTCTGTAACTCGGCCTGGAACTCAGCAGCTGGGACAGGGATGGCCACCTCCTCTTCCTCGCCCGCTGGGCCTGAAGCTGCAGCCTCCCTGAGCCGTGTCCCTGGGCGTTCCCTCCCCACCAGGTTAGGGTCCTGCGCCTCAGGCAGGGCACCCCCCCCAAGGCCAGGGCGCAGTGCCCCTCGCCGGCTCTGACTGCGGGTCACAACCAGTGCCTTTTGGGGGCTGCTTGGCCAGTTCTCCAGGTCCCCCCCCATCAATACCTCAGTGGGCAAATACGGGTGTACCCCCACATCCTTGGGGCCCTCCTTGGCCCCCCACTTCAGGTGTACCCTTGCCACGGGCACTTTGACTGGTGTTCCGCCCACCCCCGTCAGGGTCAGGTAGGTGTTGGGCACCACCTGTTCTGGGGCCACCACCTCGGGCCGGGCCAGCGTCACCTCTGCGCCCGTATCCCAGTATCCATTGACCTTCCTCCCATCCACCTCCAGGGGAACAAGGTACTCTCTCCGGAGGGACAGCCCCGCGCCTACCATATAAACCAAAAACCCTGAATCTGGAGCATCCAGCCCCCTAGAGGAGCTGGCCTGGAGCTCTCCTCCCTCCTTAGCAGGTGGTACTCTGCCAGCCCCCCTTCCCTGGGAATGCTGCCTTTCGCCGGGCTGGGTCTCTACCCAGTCAACCCTCTGTGGGTTCGGTCTGCTCAGTCTGTCCCTGAGCCTAGGGCACTGGGCCCGTATGTGGCCCTTTTGGCCACAGTGGTAGCAGCCCATGTCCCATGGGTCCCCTTGAGTAGGTCGGATGGTCCTGATGCCGGATGCTCCCCTCTGATGGGTTTTTTCTGTATTTTCCCATGGGGAGGTCCCATGGTGACTCTCTCTCTGCGTTGTGGTGGGACTGTTCCTTTGGGACTCCTCCCTTTTATCTCCTGACCGGCTCTTTACAAACTCATCGGCCAGCCGGCCTGCCTGTCGCGGGGTCTCTGGCTTTCTGTCCACCAACCACAGCCTCAGGTCGGATGGGCACCGCTCATACAGTTGCTCCAGTACCAGCAGTTTGACCAGGTCCTCCTTCGTCTGGGCCCCATCAGCCCACTTGCTGGCGTATCCTTCCATGCGGACGGCTAGTTGCAGATATGAGATCTCAGGGGTTTTATCCTGACTCCGGAACCTTTCCCGGTACATCTCAGGAGTCAGCCCAAACTCACGTAGCAGGGCCTTTTTGAATAGTTCGTAGTCCCCTTTCTCTGCCTCTTCCAGTTGGCGGTACAATGCCACGGCTTTGGGGTCCAGTAAGGGGGTAAGGACCCGGAGTCTGTCCGCGGGATCAACCCGGTGCAGCTCGCAGGCCGTCTCAAAGGCCTCCAGGAAGTCATCCATGTCCTCCCCCTCCTTGTGTGGGGCCAGGATGCACTTATCAAAGCTCCGTGCAGTCCTGGGTCCCCCCTCACTCACCGCAGCCGGGGGTTCGCTGCCCCTCAGTCTCGCCAGTTCCAGTTCATGCTGACGCTGTCTCTCATTCTCCTGTCTCTGTCTCTCTTTCTCCTCCCGTTCATGCTGTCTCTGTTGTTCACGATCCTCCAGCTGTCTCAGTTTTAGCTCTTTCTCCCATTCCAGCCAATTCCGCTCCACGGATGCCGAACGTCGCCGGGAGGATCCTCTGCTGGCCGGCGAGCTTCGCCGGGAGGGTCCCCTGCTGGCCGGGGGGGTCACGGCGCCTTCGGTATTTGCTGGGCTCCTCCCCACCCTTCCCCTAGGCATAGGAAGGAGGGGTCTCGGGAAGCCCTCAGCAGCCGGCTGACCACTCCCAGCTGGGACAGACACTGGTGCCTGCGCTGCATTTGCCAGGCTGCTTCCCTGAGACACAGGGATCAGTTCATTCGCGCGATCTTCCGCCTCCAGCCGGGCAATGAGCTGTTCTTTGGTGAGCCTCCCAATGCACAGCCCCCTCTGCTTGCACAGCTCCACCAGGTCGCTCTTAAGCCGCTTGGCATACATCTTCCTGCTGGCCACTCACCGGCCTGTGTGCTCACCGCTCCCCACAGTTCCCAGGGGGCCCCCTAGTGTGCCAGCCCTTCTCGAGGTCACCACCTCTCTGCCAGGGTCGAGCTGCAGACTCCTCCGCCCCTGGGACCACTCGCTGCGATCCCCCCGGGGGACCCTGTTACTGCAAAAGTCCTTCTCGCTGGTCACACACTCCCAGGGGTAATAACCGTCTCTCTCTCACTCTTCAGCACGCCTGGTCCCCGTCAATCCCCCTTCGTTTTACTGCTCCCCAGTCACTTACTGCAGGAAGCGCCGTCCACGGGGTGCAGTAGATCCCGCCGCTGCCACCAGTTGTCACGGAGTATTGGGGAACTCAGGGCCCTGCACCCCCGGCTTCCTACGATTCACTGCGACTCTCAGCCAGCCAGTAAAGCAGAAGGTTTATTTGGATGACAGGAATACAGTCCAAGACAGGTCTTGCAGGCACAGACAACAGGGACCCCCTCAGTTAGGTCCATCTTGGGGTCCCCGGGCATCCCAGCCCAGCCCCCCTTGGGAGGTCAGAGCCATCTCTGCCTCCCAGCCATCTCTCCAGCCTGCTTCCCACACTCTGGCTTCCGCGACCCCTCCCACAGCCTTTGTTCAGTTTCCTGGGCTAAGGAGTCACCTGGCCTTCAACCCCTTCCTGGGTTCTCATGTTACACACTCAGGTATGCGCCCTCGGGCTGTCTCCCATCCTCCAATGCAGACTATTCCAGCCACACTCCCCTGTCAGCATTCACAGACCACAGTGAGAACAGGCCCAGTTCGTCACAAGTGTCATCTGCAAACTTGCTGAGAGTGCAGTCCACACCATCCTCCAGATTATTAATGAAGATATTGAACAAAACCGGCCCCAGGACCGACCCTTGGGGCACTCCGCTTGAAACCGGCTGCCAACTAGACATGGAGCCATTGATCACTACCCGTTGAGCCTGACGAGCTAGCCAGCTTTCTATCCAGCTTACAGTCCATTCATCCAGCCCATACTTCTTTAACTTGGCGGCAAGAATACTGTGGGAGACCGTATCAAAAGCTTTGCTAAAGTCAAGGAATAACACATCCACTGCTTTCCCCTCATCCACAGACCCAGTTATCTCATCATAGAAGGCAATTAGGTTAGTCAGGCATGACTTGCCCTTGGTGAATCCATGCTGACTGTTCCTGATCACTTTCCTCTCTTGAAAGTGCTTCAGAATTGATTCCTTGAGGACCTGCTCCATGATTTTTCCACGGACTGAGGTGAGGCTGACTGGCCTGTAGTTCCCCAGATCCAGTGGAAAACTCTGAACCTGAGGGGTAGGAGTTGAACAATCACGGAGACCAACCTGAGTTACAGGCGTTACTTCGCAAGCAGGCGAATGCCTTTGCTAAACACAAACATGATTGTGGATGCATGGCAGTCACTCTTGTTGTGGAAGGAGGAGAGATTTCAGTCCAGAGACAGTATCCTTACCCAGACCAGGCAAACCTGTACCTAGGAAAGACGACTATCAAGTCTTTACTGACACAAGGAGTACTACGTAGATGTACTTCTACTGCCAATTCCCCCATTTGGCCTGTGAAGAAACCAGATGGTTCTTGGCCTCTCACAATAGATTACAGACGCCTGAATCAGGTCACACCCACTTGTGTCCCCACAAGGGCCAAAATGCCAAATCTAATCAAGTCCTTTCATCCAGAGGCTGTGTGGTTTAAATGACCCGTGTTTAGCTACACAGACTAAAAAGGAGCATTTAGAAAGACTTGACGAGCTCCTGCAGATCCTAAAGGAAGCAGGGTTAAAGTGCAATCCGGCCAAGGCACAGCTAATGGCCAATTGTCTCTCTTTCTTGGGCCTCACCCTGACAATGGGGTGGAACCCCGGCACAACAGAAAGTAGATGCAATCCAAACATTGCCTTTACTACAGGACCCAACGGCTTTAAGATCGTTTTGGGGTTTAATGGGGTACCACAGGGATTTCAGTCCCAATTTTGCTTCTATTGCAGGTCCCTTGTATCAACGACTAAAGAAAGGTGCCCAATGGAAATGGTGTGAGCAGACACAGACGAAGTGTCCCAGCTAAAACAGGCCATGGTCAAGGCTCCAGTGTTGATCACTCCAAATCCCGAGATACGCGATCATCCAGAGATAGCGGTGAGTGTTAATGCGTTAGCGGCTGTGGCCTCACAAGAAAGGCATGGGAAAATCAGACCTGTGGCTTATGCCTCACATTTAATGTCATCAGTTGAACTTAAATATGACAATTGTGAAAAGTACCTATTGGCCACCAGTTGGGTCATACAACACTTTTCTTTTCTAATTGGCCTCAGCCCAATTATATTATGCTCATCGCACACTCCCCTTCAGTTCTTACTGTCCAATGGGGTAAAAGATGGGCAAGTTTCAAATACTCACCTAGCCCACTCGGCATTACTGCTGCAAGGGAAGGATATTGCAGTCAAACCTATTAGGACACCATCCTTGTTACCAACTGCTCTACTGTATCAAGGAGAGCCACACGCGTGTCCTGATCTTGATCAATTGGATCTAAGGGGGGAGGCAAAACAAAAGCTTTTCCAACCATTGATCCAGGAGACAGATTCCATTAATAGGTATCATTTCTTTGTTGATGGTTCTAGTTATTACTATCAAGGTAAACCTCGTACCGGGTTTAAAACTAATGTGAAGATAATACCATAGTGAAAGTAATCCGAGAGCTTTCCAAAACAGAAAGGGAAGGGTCGCTAACAATAGATCCTTTGTACAAAAGAAATGCACCATTAAAATCTCAGGTATATGAAGATCCTTGGATGGCTTTGCAGATTGACTTTGTAGATCCTCACAGAGGTAACCAATATCTATGAGTGGTTATCGATGCTTTTTCAAAGTGGGGAGAGGCATTTCCTCTTAAAGGCAATTCTGCAAAAGCCACTGCCAAGGTCCTAGTAGAGCAAGTCTTCTCTCGCAGGGGGATCCCTGCAAAGGTAGAGTCGGACCAGGGATCATGGGACACTTCTTTAGGGACTGTCTTAAATTAATGGGAGTCCCACAGAGACTCCACATCTCATACAGACCACAGTCATCTGGGCTGGGGGAACGAACTATAAAAGTGATGTTGAGGAATCTGGTTGTTGCCAATGGACGTAACTGGGACACTCTCATGCCTGTCATTTTAATGGCATTGAGAGCGACATCGGCTGCATCTACTGATAAAACACCTTTTGAAGTGGTGACAGGCGGAACGATGCGATTACCAGAACATTTAATTTGGCACCAGTGGCACTCAATTAGAGGGAATAAAAATGGATACCTACCCGCAGAATCTGCCCAAACCTTTACATCAGCTCCACTTGCAGGTAGCTGCCAAATTGGGAAAATCCAGACGCAAGGCCAAGGCTTACTTTGACAAAAACCAGAGAGAGACTGCTTGGGTGCTTGGAGACCAAGTAATGTTGTTATCGTATAAATCACCAGAACAAGGGTTGTGTAACGATGGACCAGACCTTTCTGAATCATCCCTAAACTCAGTTCAGCCGGGTATAAAATTAGAATAACAGGAGGCAAGCGTAATAAAGACAAAATCTACCATGCTGATCAGTTAAAGCTGTATCGATCGTTCAAGTTGCAAGAGCAACTTCCTCCTCAGCAGGGCCGGCTCTAGCGTTTTTGCCACCCCAAGCGTGCGCACGCACACACACACACACACACACACGCACGCACACACACACACGCACACACACACGCACGCACACACACACACGCACGCACACACACGCACACGCACACACCACACACCACACACACACACACCACACACACACACACAAGCCACGATCGGCAGCAGCTCTACCGCCGCTTCATTCTACGGCGGCAAGTCCTTCGCTCCCACAGGGAGTGACGGCCCTGCCGCCAAATTGCCACCGAACGGCTGGACGTGCCGTCCCCCTCTTCATTGGCCGCCCCAGGCACCTGCTTGCTACGCTGGTGCCTGGAGCCGGCCCTGCTCCTCAGGACGTAAGTGAACAGCATCCGATGGAATCGCGACGACTGGAGCCCAGCAGATGGCACCCATGAAATGGACATGGAGATTTCTGATTGCTACTCCCTTATCGTTGCTCTAAGGGTAAGACTGAGCCAAAAATCGGGACTGAACTGTTACAACTCCATGAAACCAGACAACACGGTCGTGCTCCATTGCCAGAGCAGAATGGGGCACGGGTCCTATCCCCTCGGTGTCAGCGACTTGCGCAGAGCCGGGCAGCACACAGAGGGAACACGCGCACGCTGCTGACTGTTATCAACACGTCGGGGTCACCAATGTCAGACGCTACCGGGGTGGTGCTCTGCTCTGGTCAATGCTGGTATCAGTCGGCTGCGTGCGTGTTCCCTCGGTGTGCTGCCCCGGCTCTGTGCAGATCGCTGGCACAGCAAACCCCGAGAGACCCCCCCAATGACCACAGGCTCCCATAAAGTACGAAGGCACCAGCCAGGTTTATTGTCAAACGAAGCACAGTGATAGTTCCCCACAGACTCTACAGGACAAACTACGAATTTGTGCCCTCCAACAATGGACACAGCTCAGTGGCGGGACACTCCACTGCCCTCAGGCCAGACAAAGACACCACCCCAGGGATACATTCTTATACACAGGTACAAACAAGTTACACATCACCCCTGATGTACTGAGGTACAGCCCCTCTATGCATTAGGGTGTTGCCTCTGCCCTGGTACAGGTTGGTTCAAACAAACATGTCCCCTGTCTTTAGGCTGGGTCTGCCTGTTCCTTTTTATCTCTGTGGGATGTGTCCGTACCGGGATGTTCTGGTGCCATCCTGGGACACGTTCATCTTAGTAGTGCTTTATATGTGTGTACGTGCTTTTAGCAGCCTTCCTCTTGACAACTTCTGGGAGCAGGGCCGGCCTCTGGCTCACAGCTGAACTTTTGCTTTATGTTAGCAAAGTCTTCACCATTTCTTCAGTTCAGGCCTCATACCGGGCCTCTGATACAAGGGTTTATGTTTCAGGGCCTCATCTTACTACAATTAGTACACTCTAAATCAGGCTACAGCGCTCAACAGCGCTGCTAACAGCCGGCTGAGTCTCTGAAATGCAGCCACCTCTGGGGCGGGGCAGCTGGTTACACAGGGACCCCTCACCTGGCGCTGAGATGCAGCCACCTCTGGGGCAGGGCAGCTGGTGACTCAGGGACCCCTCGCCCGATGCTGAGATGCAGGGAGAGGAAGTGAAGATTAATTTTGTGTCCAAGTGAGGTTTGATGGGGGACATGCTGGGGTGGGGAGTGATGGGAAGCTGGGTGTCGTCAGTCACAGCCCCCCCTGCAGTCCCAGCCCTGGAGGTCCCCCCAGCTCTGCCAGTGCCCCTCACTCCCGACCCGCAGCCCCTGCTAGCCCGGCCCTGCCCCCCAGCTCTGCCGGTGTCCCTCACTCCCGACCCGCAGCCCCTGCTAGCCCGGCCCTGCCCCCCCCCAGCTCTGCCGGTGCCCCTCACTCCCGACCCACAGCCCCTGCCAGCCCGGCCGCCCCACACCCCAGCTCTGCCGGTGCCCCTCACTCCTGACCCGCAGCCCCTGCCAGCCCAGCCCTGCCCTCCCAGCTCTGCCAGTGCCCCTCACTCCCGACCTGCAGCCCCCTGCCAGCCCAGCCCTGCCCCCCACAGCTCTGCCGGTGCCTCTCACTCCCGACCCGCAGCCCCTGCTAGCCCGGCCCTGCCCCCCCCAGCTCTACTGGTGCCCCTCACTGCCGACCCACAGCCCCTGCCAGCCCTGCCCCCCGCCTCCAAGCTCTGCCGGTGCCCCTCACTCCCAATCCGCAGCCCCTGCCAGCCCAGCCCTGCCCCCAGCTCTGCCGGTGCCCCTCACTCCCGACCCGCAGCCCCTGCCAGCCCAGCCCTGCCCCCAGCTCTGCCGGTGCCCCTCACTCCCGACCCGCAGCCCCTGCCAGCCCGGACCTGCTCCCCCGAGCTCTGCCGGTGCCCCTCACTCCCAACCCGCAGCCCCTGCCAGCCCAGCCCCCGCACCCAGCTCTGCCGGTGCCCCTCACTCCCGACCCGCAGCCCCTGCCAGCCCAGCCCTGCACCCCCCCAGCTCTGCCGGTGCCCCTCACTCCCGACCCGCAGCCCCTGCCAGCCCCGCCCTGCCCCCCCAGCTCTGCCGGTGCCCCTCACTCCTGACCCGCAGCCCCTGCCAGTCCAGCCCTGCCTCCCAGCTCTGCCGGTGCCCCTCACTCCCAACCCGCAGCCCCTGCTAGCCCGGCCCTGCCCCCCCCAGCTCTGCCGGTGCCCCTCACTCCCGACCCACAGCCCCTGCCAGCCCGGCCGCCCCACACCCCAGCTCTGCTGGTGCCCCTCACTCCCAACCCGCAGCCCCCTGCCAAACCTGGGCTCCCCCCAGCTCTACTGGTGCCCCTCACTGCCGACCCACAGCCCCTGCCAGCCCTGCCCCCCGCCCCCAAGCTCTGCCGGTGCCCCTCACTCCCAACCCGCAGCCCCTGCTAGCTCAGCCCTGCCCCCCCAGCCCTGCCAGTGCCCCTCACTCCCGACCCGCAGCCCCCTGCCAGCCCCGCCCTGCCCCCCCCAGCTCTGCCGGTGCCCCTCACTCCCAACCCGCAGTCCCTGCTAGCTCAGCCCTGCCCCCCCAGCTCTGCCGGTGCCCCTCACTCCCGACCCGCAGCCCCTGCCAGCCCAGCCCTGCACCCCCCCAGCTCTGCCGGTGCCCCTCACTCCCAACCCACAGCCCCTGCTAGCTCAGCCCTGGGCTCCCCCCACTTGGAGCAGGCGTCTCCCCTGAGCGGACGCTGCCTGGCCAGGTTGGGGTGTCTCTGGTTTCACCGCGCCGGGAGCTGGTCATTAATATTAAAGGGAACCCGAGGCGGCCTGCGGCGGCGGGGGGGCGGGTTTACAGCTAGGCCATGCGAGACGGAAACGTCTGACCCGGGAACTCGACCCGCTGCCCCCCTGAAATATTCATCCCGGCCCCCTAAGGAGGTACAGAATCTTGGGGGGGGCAGGGCCCACGTCCATTCTGGTGCACCCCCCTCCAGCCAGCCCCCCCCCCCGTCTCCATCCGTCCCTGTTCTGCCTGAGCGTGGCCGGGGCCCAGCGCTGGTCCCCACCCTGCCCTACCCTAGGGTTCGAGCCCGGTCACGGTGGGGCAGCTGTGCCTACGATGCCCAGGGGCGGCTGCAGACCTGGGGGCAGGGGGCGGTGGCCTGACATGGGTGGGGCAGCTGTGGGGCAGGGGCAGCTGCCTTGTCCCATTTCTGGGACCTCCCTCACCCAGCTGCAAGCTGTCCCATCCCCAGGGATGGGGGGGATGGATGGGGGGGCTTACCCCTTCCCCCCGAGGCTGGCACCGCCCGCCCCATTGGTCCCCTTCTCATGGACAGACAGGTCGGGCCGGTTCTCCTCCCCCACCCCAGCCCGGGCCCATCCCCCGGCATCTGGCACCTGCAATCTGACGGAAAAAACTCCTTCCCACCCAGCTCCCCTCACCCTCCCTCCCCCCCCACTGACCCCCTGTGCGCCCACCTGCCCCATAGACACCCCTGGATCTGGGTCCGCCAGTCTGGGGTGGGCTGGGGGGGGGGATACAGAGGTGGCCAGACCCATGGGTCTGGACTGGGGGGGAGGGAAGGGGTACCAGGCTGGTGGCAAAGGAATGGGGGTACCCCAATCTGTGCCCCTATTCTCCTGGCCTTCCCCTTAGGGTCACACAGCAGGAGAGGGGGCTGGGAAGATGCTGTGACCCCCAATCCCTGCCTGCCCCCCCACCAGTTCGGTTTTGGAGGAGTTGGCGTTCGGCATCTGTCAGCTTCGTCTGCGTCACGTTCTCAGTGCCCGGCTAAAAACAGATCGTGTTAATCTGCTGGGGGGGGCGGAGATGGGGGGAGAGTTGCGGGGGGGGGGCAGGCATGGGGAGGAGGGGGATGCGTCAGGTCTTATTAATGTGGGGGGCCAGTCCCCCAGCTAGAAAATCCCACTGGGCCGTATCCGCGGGTGGTGGGGGGTGGACGGAGCTGCGGGGTGTGGGGCGTCACATCGCGTTTGACCGGCATCCGGGCTGGGGCGCATTTACCCCCAGGCATCCTTCGGCCTGGGCTGTCGCTGCCCTGGGGCCAGGCACGTTCTGCCTTTTGCCGGACCCTTCTCTTGCCTTCGGTTAAGGGCCGAGCTGGGGGCCCGCGGCCGCCCGACCGGCTTTGTAGCCTCGCGTTTGGGGTTATCTGCAGAACAGGAGACGTTTTTAGATGCGCTGACGCCGGAGCTCCCGGCTGCCGGGCACAGCTGGTGACGAGGGGGAATCGGACCCCCACAGCCTGGCCATGCGAGGGAGAGCGGAGAACGCACTGACCCCCAAGCCAGGGGCTGTCCCGCATGGCCCCCACATGGCGTTTATCCCTGGGGGTCGGGGTACCTGCCTGTGCCCTTAACCTGGCCCGACAACGCTGATCCGCTTGCATTCAATATTAACGGACCAGAGCCCCTGGGAGAAGCCGGCTGCAGCCCAGCGAGGGGGTCCCTCCTGCTCCCCTTTAATTCACTGTTCCTGGGGCCAGACTCCCCCGCTCCAGAGCCCCCCAGGCCAGGGGTTCAGCCGCTCGTGCTGGAGGTTGGAGATCCCGGGTCAGATCCCAGCTTTGCTCTTAAACAGGGTTTGAATAGAGACCCCCCCGCCTACCCCTGTGACCCTGCTGAGGGATGGGGGGGGCCCCAGTGAGCTCCCCACTCTGTCCCCTCTGTTGGGGGGGGCGTTAACGCTGCAATATGTCAGGTGAGAGAAAAGCTACCTGCAGGGGAGAGGGATGGGTGTGGGGCGGGGGAGGGGGATGGGTGTGGGGCGGGGGAGGGGGATGGGTGTGGGGCAGGGCAGGAGGATGGGTGTGGGGCGGGGGAGGGGGATGGGTGTGGGGCAGGGGAGGGGGATGGGTGTGGGGCGGGGGAGGAGGTTGGGTGTGGGGCAGGGCAGGAGGATGGGTGTGGGGCAGGGCAGGAGGATGGGTGTGGGGCGGGGGAGGGGGATGGGTGTGGGGCGGGGGAGAGGGATGGGTGTGGGGTGGGGGAGGGGGATGGGTGTGGGGAAGGGAACTCTGCCTGCAGGGCAGGAGGATGGGTGTGGGGCGGGGGAGGGGGATGGGTGTGGGGCAGGGGAGGGGGATGGGTGTGGGGCTGGGAACTCTGCCTGCAGGGCAGGAGGATGGGTGTGGGGCGGGGGAGGGGGATGGGTGTGGGGCAGGGGACACTCAGATTGTATAAGGTCCCTCTGCCTAGCGCCCTTCCCTGCCCAATTTGGGGGGCACAGGGAAAGTGGGTGGGTCATCTTGGGGCCCTAGAAGCAGCTAGATGGAGCAGGAATGTGGGGGAGGCTGATATTGGGGAGGGACGAGGCCAGCCCCCCCCCCAAGAAAAGCCCCCGGGGGGTTCCTTAGCAAGGGGTTACATCCTGAAGGTGGGGGGAGGCAACAGGGGGGTACAGCCACAGACAGAGCGCAGGGACCCGGGGACAGGTAGGGGGGCAGCTTCCTCCCTGCGCCCCTCCCCATGGCACCTGCGCCCCCTCCCCCCATGGCAGGAGTTCGGGGGGTGACAATCTCCCCTCCCCCCAGTCTTTGTTCCCAGGGGAAAGTGACGGGGGGGGGGGAGGGAAGAGGGAGGATCGGGCCCCGCCCGCCCCTTCCCCCCCCCCCCCCCGGGCCCGGGCGCGGGCGCATCCTCAGGGACCCAGGTGTCCGGGTAATGGCGACGGCTCCCTGGTAACAATGGGGGAGGGGCCAGCGGCATCCCCCCACGCCCCCCCCCACCGGGGATGCGGGGAAGGGGGCAGCAGCCTGCGGGGGGGGGGTCTTAGCACGAAGTGGGGATGTGCTAACAGAGCCGAAGACACTCCCTCCCCCAGCAGCCCCCCCAGAGACCCCTCCCCTTCAGAGATCCCCCTCCCACAGCAGCCCCCCCAGAGACCCCTCCCCTTCAGAGATCCCCCTCCCCCAGCAGCCCCCCCGAGACCCCTCCCCTTCAGAAACACCCCCTCCCGCAGCAGCCCCCCCAGAGACCCCCTCCCCTTCAGAGATCCCCCTCCCCCAGCAGCCCCCCCAGAGACCCCTCCCCTTCAGAGATCCCCCTCCCCCAGCAGCCCCCCCAGAGACCCCTCCCCTTCAGAGACACCCCCTCCCGCCCAGCCCCCCCAGAGATCCCCCTCCCCTTCAGAGATCCCCCTCCCCCAGCAGCCCCCCCAGAGACCCCCTCCCCTTCAGAGATCCCCCTCCCACAGCAGCTCCCCCAGAGACCCCCTCCCCTTCACAGATCCCCCTCCCCCAGCAGCCCCCCCAGAGACCCCCTCCCCTTCAGAGACACCCCCTCCCGCCCAGCCCCACCCAGAGACCCCCTCCCCTTCACAGATCCCCCTCCCACAGCAGCTCCCCCAGAGACCCCCTCCCCTTCACAGATCCCCCTCCCCCAGCAGCCCCCCCAGAGACCCCCTCCCCTTCAGAGACACCCCCTCCCGCCCAGCCCCCCCCAGAGACCCCCTCCCCTTCAGAGATCCCCCTCCCGCCCAGCCCCCCAAGAGATCCCCCTCCCCTTCAGAGACACTTCCTCCCCCAGCAGCCCCCCCAGAGACCCCTCCCCTTCAGATATCCCCCTCCCCCAGCAGCCCCCCCAGAGACCTCCTCCCCTTCAGAGACACCCCCAGCAGACCCCCCGAGACCCCCTCCCCTTCAGAGACACTCCCTCCCCCAGCAGGCCCCCCAGAGACCCCTCCCCTTCAGAGATCCCCCTCCCCCAGCAGCCCCCCCAGAGACCCCCTCCCCTTCAGAAACACCCCCTCCCACCCAGCCCCCCGGAGACCGCCCTCCCCTTCAGAGACACCCCCTCCCCCAGCAGCCCCCGCAGAGACCCTCTCCCCTTCAGAGACCCCCTCCCCTTCAGAGACCCCCTCTCCCCCAGCAGTCTCCCTCTAATGCCCCCATTGACCCCCTTTCCCCAGGAACCCCCTCCCCACCCATCCTCTCCATCAAACATCCCCCAATACCGCCTCCCCCCACACACACTCTTCCCCTGAGCCGCCCCCTCCCCAATCAATCCCCCCCGCCCTGAGCCCTAGAGGTCGCGGTGCCCCCCAGGTGGGGGGCGGGGTCCCTACCGGGAGCGGCCGGCGGTGGGTGGCTGGATGCGGGGTCAGGCTCCGCTGCTGGGGCCGGGCTGGGACGGTCCCTCTCCCCGCCCGGCCGCGGCGGCTATAAAGCGGGGCGCTAAGCCCCGCCCCCGCCCCCCCCAGCTGGAGGGGACACGGGGGGGGGCGCTGGCATCACATGAGCACGGCTAATCCCCCCCCCCTCGCGCCTGTGCGTCACCAGCGGGAGAAAGTGACCTGAGAGGTGTGGGGGGGGGAGGGAGCCCGCAGCCGGCCCACCCCCACACACCTGGGGGACTGGGCCCCATGGACCACCCCCATAGCGCAGGGTTACAGACCCCCCCCGCACCTCAATCTCCCTGCACCCCCGTCACAGCATCCTCCATGCCCACCCCCACACACCTGAGGGGCTGGGCCCCATGGATCCCCCCATAGCCCAGGGTTACAGACCCCCTCCGCACCTCAATCTCCCTGCACCCCCCCATCATAGCATCCACCTTGCCCACCCCCACACACCTGGTGGGCTGGGCCCCATAGACCTCCCATAGTGCAGGGTTACAGACCCCCCCCCGCACCTCAATCTCGCTGCACCCCCCCCATCACAGCAGCCTCCCTGTCCACCCCCACACACCTGGTGGGCTGGGCCCCATAGACCCCCCATAGCCCAGGGTTACAGACCCCCCCCCCCGCACTCCAATTGGCAACCTGGCCCCTCACAAGGGGGGTTGAGTCAGTGAGACCAGGCCCTTCCCCCTAAATACTCCCCACCCATAACTGTCACCCCCCAGGTCCCCCAGCTCAGACCTGGGCCTACCCCCCTCCCAGCCTCCCACTCACAAGCCCCAAGTCGTGAGCTTGTCCACCCCCCCCCACTCGCCCCTAACCCCCATCGCCTCCCTCCCTCCCCAGACCTGGGCCACCAATAAACCCCTTCCCCTATAACCTCCCTGCCCCATAACCCGCTGCCCCTCCCCTTCCCCATAACCTCCCTGCTCCATAACCCCCTGCCCCTCCCCTTCCCCATAACCTCCCTGCTCCATAACCCCCTGCCCCTTCCCTTCTCCCCATAACCTCCCTGCTCCATAACCCCCTGCCCCTTCCCTTCTCCCCATAACCTCCCTGCTCCATAACCCCCTGCCCCTCCCCTTCTCCCCATAACCTCCCTGCTCCATAACCCCCTGCCCCTCCCCCCATAACCTCCCTGCCCCATAACCCCCTGCCCCTCCCGTTCCCCCATAACCCTCAGCCCCATAACTCCCAGCCCCTCCCCTTCCCCCATAACCCTTAGCCCCATAACTCCCAGCCCCTCCCCTTCCCCCATAACCCTTAGCCCCATAACTCCCAGCCCTTCTCCTTCCCCCCATAACCTCCCTGCCCCATAACCCCCTGCCCCTCCCGTTCCCCCATAACCCTCAGCCCCATAACTCCCAGCCCCTCCCCTTCCCCCATAACCCTTAGCCCCATAACTCCCAGCCCTTCTCCTTCCCCCCATAACCTCCCCCCAACTCACACCCGCACTCCTGACAGGTCCCGCCCCCGCCTCCCCGGGATGGGATGGGGGGGGGGGCGGAGAAGCCTGGACTAGCCCCGGCTCCGGCCCCAACCGCGGGCGACCTCGTGGCGCAACGGTAGCGCGTCTGACTCCAGATCAGAAGGGTGCGTGTTCGAATCACGTCGGGGTCACACCGGCCCTTTTTATTGGGACACGCTGCACTGCTGCACAACACACACAGCTACACAACACCCCGTCCTACACACTGCTGCAACACAACACACGCTGCGACAGCCGGTCCTGTGCACTCCTGCACAACACAACACCCCGTCCTACACACTGCTGCAGCACCTGGTCCTGCACACTGCTGCACAACACACGCTGCAACACAACACCCGGTCCTGTACACTGCAACATCCCTATACACTGCAACACAACACCCCGTCCTACACACTGCTACACAACACACACTGCGACACCCCATCCTGTACATTGCAACACAACACACACTGCTACACAATACCCCATACTACACACTGCAACGCACCATCCTACACACTGCTACACAACACACACTCACGTAAATACTGCAACACAACACAACACACACACTGCAACTGCAATACACTGTCCTACATACTACAACACAACACACACACTGTGTCCTACATATTGCAACACAATGCATGCACACAGTGCAACACTACAGCACAATCCAACACACCCCCTGCAACACAACAAATACACTGCAACACCCCAACCTACACGCTGCAACACAATACACACTGCAACACTATAACACAATGCCCTACACATTGCAACACAATCCAACACACACACACACACCAGTGTCCTACTCAATGCAAAAGTCCAACACCGTCTAACACTCCACAACACATGACTTCCCCCTCCTCCCAAACACACACAAAATGCTGTGCACACTGCAACACAACACACTGCAATATCATTCAACACACCATCACACATGACACCCTTTGGCTCCCATACACACTGTGACACAGTGTACCACAGCACAATATTGTGATGTAGAAGACAACATTCTAGAGTACAACATCAGGCTGTTGTGTTGCCGTGAATTGCAGTATAGTCTGGTTTGTTGCGTACCAAGATACTGTGCGGTGGCGTTGAATGCACCAACCACTGTGTCAGTGAAATGCAACACAACGCACAACGCAATGCAATGCCCCAGGACAGCGCAATGCACAACAGATGGGGACTGTGAAATGCAACACAACGCCTCACAGCACAACACAATGCAACGCCCCCTAGGGCCCAGCAATGCATTACACACATCGGGGCTGTGAAATGCAACAACGCAACACACAGGACCTGGTGCTCTGGGGTCAGTGGCTGTCCTACCCATCCCCCACCCCCACTCTCCTGTTGTGTGGGGGGTCCTACCCCCCACTCCCCTCCCTTATCTCTGCCTCCCCCATCACGCGCCCAGCCCTGGCGCCCCACCCCCACATCACCAGGCCAGGCATGTGCGGCCCCTTAATGAGTGTTTTGTCCCAAGGCCTAATTACCCAGCAACAAGGTCATTAGCGGAGCTGCCAGGGAAGGGGGTGGGGGGGCGTGCAGGGACTTCTGGTGCCAGCAGTGGGATTCCTGTGCCCAGCCCCCCCTGGGCTGAGACAAATGCCCCATTCAAAGCCTGGGGGCCCTGAGGGGGCAGAGGTGGGTGTGTGTGAGGTGTGCGGGCTTCCAAGGACAACACACAGAGGGTGATCCCACCAGGGCCAAGACCCCCCCCCCCTCCTGCCAGCCACATGTAAACACTGCCTGCCTTGGGGGTCCCAGACGGGGACAGGGGACTGGGTTAGGCAAAGAGCCCACTCCCAGCCCCCCACATCCTAACCCCATAACTCCCCACGAGCCAGGCCAGGCTCTGGACCTCCTCCACATGTGGGGGCGGGGGGGAATCCGGAGCAAGGCCAGAGGCTGCTGCTGGCGTTTCCTGGGGTGTCAATCCGGATTGACTCCCAATTCAACTCGCAGGGACACCGGAGCCATGAGGGTTTGGAGGGGGGGGGGTAGAGGCAGAGGGAGCTGCCCCCCCCCACACACACTTATTCCGGCCCCCCCGCGTAGCCAGCAGGCAGCAGGGGCGCCCGGCGCCCAGCCCAGCAGCCCGGCGCCGTGGCTTAGTTGGTTAAAGCGCCTGTCTAGTAAACAGGAGATCCTGGGTTCGAATCCCAGCGGTGCCTGTGGGGGGAGGGGCGCTCCCTTTTCCTGGGGGCGGGGTCCTCCCCAAACCACAGCCCCCTCTTCCCCCCCACCCCCACCCCCACCCTTTTGCTGCGGGAGGGAATCCCGGAGCTCACGTAGCTGCAAAGCAAAAGGCCTGTTGCGAGCACACGCTGGTGCGAGGCGGGAGGGAGCCCGGTGCATGAAGGGGAAGGGACCCAGGCGTCCGGTGCATGGGGGGCGGGAGCCCGGTGCATGAAGGGGGAAGGGACCCAGGCGTCAGGTGCATGGGGGGCGGGAGCCCGGTGCATGAAGGGGGAAGGGACCCAGGCGTCAGGTGCATGAGGGGCAGGAGCCCGGTGCATGAAGGGGAAGGGACCCAGGCGTCCGGTGCATGGGGGCGGGAGCCCGGTGCATGAAGGGGAAGGGACCCAGGCGTCCGGTGCATGGGGGCGGGAGCCCGGTGCATGAAAGGGAAGGGACCCAGGCGTCAGGTGCATGGGGGCGGGAGCCCGGTGCATGAAAGGGAAGGGACCCAGGCGTCAGGTGCATGGTAAAATGAACAGGAGTGAGAGAAGGTGCCCCCCCCCCCCACAGCACCTAATCTCCCCTGGCACAGCCCCCCCCGCCCCCCCCCCCCCGCTTTCCCAGGGCTCAGGCACTCAGAGGAAATTTCCATGTTAGTCAGCGAGCAGGAGCCCCCCCCCGCCCCTTTGGGGGAGGAGCAGGTGTCTGTGCGCACAGGAATGCCCCCCCCCCCCTGTCACTCCCAAATCCTTCATCCCAGCCTGACCTTGGGGGGGGGAGCGGGGCGGTCTGGGCAGCGCCCGGCACAACAGGCCCCATATCTCAGCTGGGGGGGTCTAGGGAGGGCCCCCCGCTCTCGGTCCGTGGAGAAGAGGGAGGGGCTGGGGAGGGCTCCCCGCTCTCGGTCCGTGGAGAGGAGGGAGGTGGGGGGGCTGGGGAGGGCCCCCCGCTCTCGGTCCGTGGAGAGGAGGGAGGTGGGGGGGCTGGGGAGGGCCCCCCGCTCTCGGTCCGTGGAGGAGAGGGAGTTGGGGGGGCTGGGGAGGGCCCCCCGCTCTCGGTCCGTGGAGAGGAGAGAGGTGGGGGGGCTGGGGAGGGCCCCCCGCTCTCGGTCCGTGGAGAGGTGGGGGTGGGGGCTGGTTTGCAGCCCTGGGGCTGTGGAGGTATAAAAAGTCCCTGGAGCCGGGAGGTGCCCAATGAACTCTCCGAGCTTTTATTGAGGGGCAGGACCCGCCCCCCCCTCAGCGGGGGCTGCCCCAGGCCACGCAGCAGCGGGACAAGGGGGGTGCAGCGCGAGCCAGGTGACGCCGAGCCAGCTGGACAGGGGAGGGGCCTGCGTGGGGAGCGCAGGACCCCAAGACGAGGCAGAACCCTGTGGACTGGGCGCGGGGGGGTCCCCCACTGATGCTCAACTGGCAGGGGGGTGTAGTAGAGAAGGGGACCTAGACCACGCTGAGCCGGCAGGAGGCCGGGGGTCCCTAGACCACGCTGAGCCGGCAGGAGGCTGGGGGGGGGGGTGGCCGGGGGTCCCTAGACCACGCTGAGCCGGCAGGAGGCTGGGGGTTCCTAGACCACGCTGAGCCGGCAGGAGGCTGGCACCCCACAGCTGACTTTGTGGCGGTCGAAGAGCTGGCGCAGCTGCTCCACGTAGAGCCCGTGGTAGTGAGCGACCTCGGCGTGGGTGGGGTGGGGGCGGCGCGGCACCGGGATGGGGCTCCCCACTGTGGAGAGAGAGAGAGAGGAGGGGGGGTTATCGGGGGGCTGGGATCCCCCCCCCGCCCGGCTCAGGGCCCGGGACTGACCCCTCCCCGGTCTCCTCACCCACGACGGTGATGGGCGAGGGCAAGGGCAGTGGCCCACGCCCCCAGAAGAGGCAGGGCGCGAAGCCCATCAGGTCCTTGAAGCGGAGCTGCAGGTGCCGGAGCCGGCTGCCCGGCGGGAAGACGAGCTGCCGGAAGACCTCATTCTCCCCGAAGGAATAGACGGGCACCAGGGCAGACCTGCCACAAGATGGAGGGGGTTAGAGCCGGGGAGCAGCTCCGGCCTGGCGCCCGACATGGTGCCCACCCAGCAACGCAGCCCCACCCAGCAACGCAGCACCCGGCCCCTGCCCCAGCTCCCCCGCCCTGGGCACCAGTGTCCGCCCACCCAGTGCCCCCACCCCGCCCTTCTCAATGCCCCCACCCAATGCACCGGCCTGGCGTCCGACCCACGCACCCCCCAGCAACGTAGCACCCGTCCTGTGCCCCAGCTCACCACCCCAGTGCCCCCCACACCCAATGCACCGGCCTGGCGTCCAACCCCAATGCACCAGCCCCATATCTCAGGGCGCCTGACCAGGACCCACCCAGCACCCGTCCCCTACGCCACTTCCCCCCCCCCCACCCCCACCACTCCAGCCTGCCCCCCCCCCCCGGTATCCACCCGTGCTGCAGCGCCAGGCGCACGAAGCCGGTGCGGCGTCGCAGGGTGACACGGTGCTGCCCGGGGGCGCAGTCCAGCGACTCGGCCGCACCCCCCACCACGATCACCACCGCGTTGCCGGGCCGGGCGAGCAGGAAATCCAGGCTGGGGCGGCTCACGGGGCACATCCCTGTGTGTGTGTGGGGGGAAGATAGTGAGCTGGGCGCGGGGGCTGAAGCAGCAACCTCCCCCCATCCTGGGTCAAACACCCCCTTTGCCCCAGGGAACAACCTGGCAGCTCCCCCAGGTCCACCCCAGGGAGCAATTAACCCCTCCCAAAGCATGGGGAGCGAAGGGGGGGACACGTACCACCCCCCAAGCACAGCAGTGCCCCCCGCCGGTGAGGGACCTGGACATGGGGGGGGTCCCCCCCACATAAACTCTTTATAGCTGGGAGTGGCAGAGCCCAGAAGGCCAACTACCCCCTCCCGGGATGAGAGACCCCCCCTATAGGGATGGGAGACACACACACACACACCCCCTATACACATGGATGTGGAGGGGGGGCAGCTACAAGCTTCTCCCCCCAGGTCCAACTCCCCAGAGCCCATGTCCCAGGTGGGGGGATGCCATGTTCACCCCCCTTGCCCCCCCCCGAGCCCACCATGCCCCCATCCCTGCCCTACACATGCCCGGGGGTCCCGGCCCCTCACCGAAGCCCATCATGTACTCGCGGTAGAGGGGCAGGCGGAAGAGTCCAGCCAGCAGCGCCAGGCTGGGCCGCAGGCCGGGGAAGAGCTGGGAGAAGCCGGGGCCCTCGGTGCAGAAGGCGGCCGCGGCCCCCGCGCACATGATGCCGTGGGGGTGGGAGCCCAGCACGTAGCTCTGGTCGGGGGGCAGATCTGCCGTCTTCACCAGCTGCAGGGGACAAAATCAGTGGGGAGCAGGCAGAGAGGGGAAAAGGGTCAGAGAGGGACATGGGGGTCAGGAAGGGGTCAGCGGTCAGTGTGGGGCAGCGGTCAGTGGGGGGCAGGCAGAGACTGGGGACAGCAGAGGTCAGAGGGGGCAAAGGGGTCATCGTGGGGCAGAGGTCGTGGGCGGCGGCAGAGGTCAGTGGGGAGAGGGCGGAGGTCAGAGAGGGACATGGGTGTCTGGAAGGGGCTGGGGGTCAATGTGGGGCAGAGGGAGCAGCGAAGTCAGCGTGGGGGCCGGAGGGGATAAAAGGGGGGTGCTGAGGGGGCAAAGGGGTCACTGTGGGAGCAGGGGCTCATGAAGTGGTTGGTGTGGGACAGAGGGGGGAGCAGGGGGACAGCCCCCGGGAGCGGGGAATGGGTGGGGAGAGAGACAGACAATTTGGACAGACAAACATAAGCCGTTAGGGGCAGGGGAGGGTCGGACAGACAGGCAGTCGGGGGGGTTAAATATTCAGACTCTGGTATGAACCCCCACAAAACATACCCACCCTGTCCTGGCCCCACTGCCCCAACCCCCCTTCCTATCTCCACTTCCCCCACCCCATTCCCCACCCCCGAGCTGGGCAGATGCCCTCTTGACCCCACTGACCCTCCCCCGCCCCCCCCCTCCCGTTACCTTGACAGGGTAATAATCAGTCAAATGCTGCCAGACTCGCCAGCGTCGCATCCAGTCTGAGCGCCGTCCGCCTGCGGAGAGAGATATGGGGGGTGGGGAATGGGGCCTGTCCCCTCTAGGGGGCGCCGGCTCCCACCCGGCCCCAGGGCAGGGACTGGCTGGCTCAGGGGGGTGGGGAATGGGGCCTGTCCCCTCTAGGGGGCGCCGGCTCCCACCCGGCCCCAGGGCAGGGACTGGCTGGTTCAGGGGGGCGGGGAATGGGGCAGGGGCCTGTCCCCTCTAGGGGGCGCCGGCTCCCACCCGGCCCCAGGGCGAGGACTGGCTGGCTCAGGGGGGCGGGGAATGGGGCAGGGGCCTGTCCCCTCTAGGGGGCGCCGGCTCCCACCCGGCCCCAGGGCAGGGACTGGCTGGCTCAGGGGGTGGGGAATGGGGCAGGGCCTGTCCCCTCTAGGGGGCGCCGGCTCCCACCCGGCCCCAGGGCAGGGACTGGCTGGCTCAGGGGGGCGGGGAATGGGGCAGGGGCCTGTCCCCTCTAGGGGGTGCCGGCTCCCACCCGGCCCCAGGGCTGGGACTGGCTGGCTCAGGGGGGCGGGGAATGGGGAAGGGGCCTGTCCCCTCTAGGGGGTGCCGGCTCCCACCCGGCCCCAGGGCAGGGACTGGCTGGCTCAGGGGGGCGGGGAAGGGGGCAGGGGCCTGTCCCCTCTAGGGGGGCACCGGCTCCCACCCGGCCCCAGGGCAGGGACTGGCTGGCTCAGGGGGGATAGGGGTGTTGCGGAGTGTGGGGGAGTTAGGGCCCTGCACCCCTCTTCCCGAGATTCACTGCGACTCTCAACCAGCCAATAAAGCAGAAGGTTTATTTAAGGACAGGAACATAGTCTCAAGCAGAGCGTGTAGGTACGACCACACCCCCTCAATTAGGTCCCTCTGGGAGGTTCAGGGAGCTTAAACCCCAGCTTGGGGTTCCCTGCGTTGCACCACCCAGCCCAAACCCAAACTAAACTCCCCACTCCTCCCGCTGCTCCTCTCCTTTGTCCAGTCTCCCGGGCAGAAGGTGTTAATTCTCCCCACCCCCGTTCCTGGCTCAGGTTACAGCTCAGGTAGCTTCCTTCAAGGGAAGTCCCACATCCCCACTGCAACCCCCCTGCAACATTCCCAGGTCAAATCTGCCCTGCTCCCTGCTCCGTCACATCTCTCCCCCCTTCGAGACTGAACTGAGCGGGGTCACTCTGACCAGTGACCTGGGGAAGTTCAGGGCTCCCTCTCCGGGACAATGCGTCCGCTATCAGGTTGTCACGTCCCTTCACATGGACCACGTCCATGTCATAATCCTGCAGGAGCAGGCTCCACCTCAGGAGCTTGGCGTTGGCTCCTTTCATCTGGTGCAGCCAGGTCAGGGGAGAGTGGTCGGTGTGCACGGTGAAGTGACGCCCAAAGAGATATGGCTCTAGTTTCTTGAGTGCCCACACCATGGCCAGGCATTCCTTCTCGATGGCCGCGTAGTTCTGCTCCCGGGGTAGCAACTTCTTGCTCAGGTACACGATGGGGTGTCTCTCCCCCTTTTCGTCCTCCTGCATGAACACCGCCCCCAGTCCTGTGTCTGAGGCGTCGGTGAACACCATAAAGGGCTTGTCAAAGTCTGGGTTTGCCAGAACTGGGCCACTGACCAGAGCCTCCTTCAGCGCCCGGAGAGCCTCCTGGCACTCCTCGGTCCAGACCACTTTGTCTGGCTTCCCCTTCTTGCACAGCTCAGTGATGGGGGCGGCTATGGCGCTAAAGTGGGGCACGAACCTCCGATAGTACCCTGCCATCCCAATAAAGGCTTGGACCTGCTTTTTGGTTTGAGGAGCGGGCCAGTCTCTGATCACCTCCACTTTGGCTGGTTCCGGCTTTAGGCAGCCGCTTCCCACCCGGTGGCCTAGGTAGGATACCTCAGCCATCCCCACCTTGCACTTCTCCGGTTTTACGGTCAGCCCAGCCTTCTGGAGTCGGTCCAGCACTTGTCTAACCTGGGATATGTGGTCCTCCCAGGTCTGGCTAAAGACACAGATGTCATCGATATACGCCACGGCAAAACTCTCCATCCCCCTCAGTAGCTGATCCACCAGGCGCTGGAAGGTGGCCGGCGCTCCCTTGAGGCCGAAGGGCAGGGTCAGGAACTCATAGAGCCCCAGAGGGGTGACAAAGGCCGATTTCAGCCTGGCATCTGCATCCAGCGGCACTTGCCAATAGCCCTTTGTAAGATCCATGGTGGTAAGGTACCGAGCACCTCCCAGCTTGTCTAGGAGCTCGTCCGGCCTGGGCATGGGGTAGGCATCGGCTACAGTGATGGCATTGAGCTTCCAATAGTCCACACAGAACCGGATCGACCCGTCCTTTTTGGGGACCAGCACCACTGGCGAGGCCCAAGGGCTGGAAGACGGCTGGATCACCCCCAAAGCCAGCATGTCATTGACCTCTCTTTCCAGGTCCTGAGCAGTTTTCCCTGTGGCTCGGAAGGGGGAGCATTTTATAGGCGGGTGCGATCCTGTCTGCACCCGGTGGACAGTCAGATTAGTGCGTCCAGGCTGGTTGGAAAACAGCTGTTGGTACAGATGCAGCACCCCTCCGATCTCAGCTCGCTGGGCAGGGGTTAGCCGATCAGAGAGGGGAATTGCTTCCAGGGGGAAGCCAGCTCTTGTCCCAGGGAATAGATCTACTAAAGGGTCATCTCCCTGCCCCTCCCACTGTCCACACACGGCCAACACCATATTCCCCCTGTCATAATATGGCTTCATCATATTCACATGGTACACCCGGTGGTGGTGTGCCCGGTTCGACAGCTCCACCACATAGTTTACCTTGTTTAGTTGCTTGACAACCTTGAAGGGCCCTTCCCAGGCGGCCTGGAGTTTGTTTTTCCTCACGGGGATGAGGACCATCACCTGATCCCCAGTGGCGAAGGCACAGGCCCGTGCTGTGCGGTCATACCAGACCTTCTGCTTCCTCTGGGCTCTGGCCAGATTCTCCCTGGCCAGGCCCATGAGCTCGGCAAGTCGTTCCCGGAAGGTCAGGACATACTCCACCACCGACTCTCCGTCAGGAGTGGCCTTCCCCTCCCATTCGTCTCTCATCAGGTCCAGGGGCCCCCTTACCCGCCTTCCATATAGCAGTTCGAAAGGCGAAAACCCGGTAGACTCCTGGGGTACCTCCCTGTACGCAAACAGCAGGTGAGGTAAGTACTTGTCCCAGTCCTGCGGGTGCTGATTCATAAATGTTTTCATCATCATTTTTAGCGTTTCATTGAACCTCTCCACCAGCCCGTTGGATTGGGGGTGATATGCTGAGGCCCAGTTGTGCCGGACCCCACATCTCTCCCACAAGCACCGGAGTAGGGCCGACATGAAGTTGGACCCTTGGTCCGTCAAGACTTCCTTGGGGAACCCCACTCGGCTGAAAATGGTCAGCAGCGCATCCGCCACAGTGTCTGCTTCAATGGACGATAAGGGCACTGCCTCGGGGTAGCGGGTGGCGAAATCTACCACCACCAGGATGTATTTCTTCCCAGACCGGGTCGTCTTGCTGAGAGGTCCCACTATGTCCATGGCCACCTTCTGGAAAGGCTCCTCTATGATGGGCAAAGGTCTCAATGCTGCCTTCCCCTTGTCCCGGGCCTTCCCCACCCTCTGGCAGGGGTCACAGGATCGGCAGTACTGCCGGACGTTGGTGAAGACCCCGGGCCAGTAAAAGTTCTGTAGCAGCCTCTGCCTGGTGCGCCGGATCCCCTGGTGCCCTGCGAGAGGGATGTCATGGGCCAGGTACAGTAGCTTGTGGCGAAACTTCTGGGGAACCACCAGCTGCCTCCTGATCCCCCACGACTCCACTTCCCCTGGGGGAGCCCACTCTCGGTACAGGAACCTCTTCTCCCACAGGAACCTCTCCTTGCATCCTCTCCTCATGGTCTGTACCACACTGAGGTCAGCCAGGCCCCTTAGCTTCCGCAGGGAGGGGTCCTTCTGCAACTCGGCCTGGAACTCGGCGGCTGGGGAAGGGATGGGGACCTGCTCCCTCTCGTCGGCTGGGTCGGAAGCCCCTGCCACCCCGAGGCCTGTCCTTGGGTGTTCCCTACCCACCCGGGAAGGGTTCGGTGCCTCCGGTGGGACATCCTTCCCAAGGTCAGGGCGTAGTGCCCCTCGCCGGCTCTGGCTACAGGTCACGACTAAGGCGGTCTGGGGGCTGCTTGGCCAGTCCTCTAGGTCCCCCCCCATCAACACCTCAGTGGGCAAATGGTGGTGCACTCCCACGTCCTTGGGGCCCTCCTTGGCCCCCCATTTCAGGTGTACCCTCGCTACGGGAACCTTGAATGGGGTCCCGCCCACCCCGGTCAGGGTCAGGAAGGTGTTGGGCACCACCCGATCTGGGGCCACCACCTCGGGCCGGGCCAGTGTCACCTCTGCGCCCGTGTCCCAGTATCCATAAACTTTCTTCCCATCTACCTCCAGGGGAACAAGGCACTCGCTCCGCAGGGACAGCCCCGCGCCAACCCTGTAAACGGAGAACTTTGAATCCGGAGCATCTGGCCCCCCAGAGAAGCTGGCCTGGGGCCCTTCTCTCTCTTGAGCAGTTGATAAGCTGCCAGCCCCTCTTGCGTGAGAAGCCTGCCCCTCGTCCGTCTGGGCCTCTACCAAGTTAACCCGGTGCGGGTTCAGTCTGCTCAGTCTGTCTTTGAGCTTGGGGCACTGGGCCCGAACGTGGCCTCTTTGGCCGCAGTAATAGCAGCTCAGGTCCCGTGGGTCCCCTCGAGCCGGTCGGTTGTCCCTGATGCTGGGCATTCCCCGTGGGAAGGGATTCCCCATATTCCCCCTTTGGGAGGTCCCAGGGTGACTCTCTCTCTGCATCGCGGCGGGCCTGTTCCTTTGGGGCTCCTCCCTGCCACCCCCTGACCGGCTCTTTACAAACTCATCAGCCAGCTGCCCAGCGTGTCGCGGGTTCTCTGGCTTTCTGTCCACCAACCACAGGCTCAGGTCAGATGGGCACCGCTCATACAGTTGCTCCAGTACCAGCAGTTTAATCAAGTCCTCCTTCGTTTGGGCCCCACCAGCCCACTTGCTGGCGTATCTTTCCATGCGGACGGCTAGTTGCAGATATGAGATCTCAGGGGTTTTATCCTGACTCCGGAACCTTTCCCGGTACATCTCAGGAGTCAGCCCAAACTCACGTAGCAGGGCGTTTTTGAATAGTTCGTAGTCCCCTTTCTCTGCCTCTCCCAGTTGGCGGTACAATGCCACGGATTTGGGGTCCAGTAAGGGGGTAAGGACCCGGAGTCTGTCCGCGGGATCAACCCGGTGCAGCTCGCAGGCCGTCTCAAAGGCCTCCAGGAAGTCATCCATGTCCTCCACCTCCTTCTGTGGGGCCAGGATGCACTTATCAAAGCTCCGTGCAGTCCTGGGTCCTCCCTCACTCACCGCAGCCGGGGGTTCGCTGCCCCTCAGTCTCGCCAGTTCCAGTTCACGCTGATGCTGTCTCTCATTCTCCTGTCTCTGTCTCTCATTCTCCTCCCGTTCCTGCTGACGCTGTCTCTCTTCATGCTGTCTCTGTTGTTCACGATCCTCCAGCTCCCTCAGTTTTAGCTCTTTCTCCCATTCCAGCCAATTCCGCTCCCCGGATGCCTAACGTCGCCGGGAGGATCCTCTGCTGGCCGGCGAGCTTCGCCGGGGGGACCCCCTGCTGGCCGGGGGGGTCACGGCGCCTTCGGTATTTGCTGGGCTCCTCCCCACCCTTCCCCTAGGCATAGGAAGGAGGGGTCTCGGGAAGCCCTCAGCAGCCGGCTGACCACTCCCAGCTGGGACAGACACTGGTGCCTGCGCTGCATTTGCCAGGCTGCTTCCCTGAGACACAGGGATCAGTTCATTCGCGCGATCTTCCGCCTCCAGCTGAGCAATGAGCTGTTCTTTGGTGAGCCTCCCAATGCGCAGCCCCCTCTGCTTGCACAGCTCCACCAGGTCGCTCTTAAGCCGCTTGGCATACATCTTCCTGCTGGCCACTCACCAGCCTGTGTGCTCACAGCTCCCCACAGTTCCCAGGGGGCCCCCTAGTGTGCCAGCCCTTCTCGAGGTCACCGCCTCTCTGCCAGGGTCGAGCTGCAGACTCCTCCGCCCCTGGGACCACTCGCTGCGATCCCCCTGGGGGACCCTGTTACTGCAAAAGTCCTTCTCGCTGGTCACACACTCCCAGGGGTAATAACCGTCTCTCTCTCACTCTTCAGCACGCCTGGTCCCCGTCAATCCCCCTTCGTTTTACTGCTCCCCAGTCACTTACTGCAGGAAGCGCCGTCCACGGGGTGCAGTAGATCCCGCCGCTGCCACCAGTTGTTGCGGAGTGTGGGGGAGTTAGGGCCCTGCACCCCTCTTCCCGAGATTCACTGCGACTCTCAACCAGCCAGTAAAGCAGAAGGTTTATTTAAGGACAGGAACACAGTCTCAAGCAGAGCGTGTGGGTACAACCAGACCCCCTCAATTAGGTCCCTCTGGGAGGTTCAGGGAGCTTAGACCCCAGCTTGGGGTTCCCTGCGTTGCACCACCCAGCCCAAACCCAAACTGAACTCCCAACTCCTCCCACTGCTCCTCTCCTTTGTTCAGTCTCCCGGGCAGAAGGTGTTAATTCTCCCCACCCCCGTTCCTGGCTCAGGTTACAGCTCAGGTAGCTTCCTTCAAGGGAAGTCCCCCCTCCTCACTGCAATCCCCCTGCAACATTCCCAGGTCAAATCTGCCCTGCTCCCTGCTCCGTCACAAGGGGTCATGGGGTCGGGGGTCACGGACACTCACCTCTTTCTGGGGTGTCGCGGTCGAGCACCCACCACACGAAGTACAGCACAGAGACGGCCCAGAGGCGGGTGAAGAGCAGGTAGAACAGCAGGGACGTGAAGAAGGCACCTGTGGGGGGCGGACAGAGTTGAGGGCCGGCCCCACACTGAGGTGTCCAGCGAAGAGATGGTAGAACAAATCGATCAATTACACAGCGATCCGTCGCCAGGCCCAGATGGGATCACCCCAGATCTGCAGGAACTCAGGACATTGCAGAGTATGTCACCTGTCCCCTAACTCAGCCGCTGGGCCAGATGACTGGAGGAGAGCTAACCTGACACCAATTTTTAAAGAGGGCTCTAGAGGTGATCCCGGCAATTACAGGCTGGTAAGTCTGACTTCAGTACCGGGCAAACTGGTTGAAACTCTAGTAAAGAACAGAATTGTCAGACACAGAGATGAACATAACTTGTTGGGGAAGAGTCAACATGGTTTTAGTAAAGGGAAATCATGCCTCACCAATCTACTAGAATTCTTTGAGGGGGTCAACAAGCATGTGGACAAGGGGGTGTGACGAACTGGGACTGTTCTTACTGTGGTCTGTGAATGCTGACAGGGGAGTGTGGCTGGGATAGTCTGCAATGGGGGATGGGAGTCTGCCCGAAGGCGCATACCTGAGTGTGTAACATGAGAACCCAGGAAGGGGTTGGAGGCCAGGTGATACCTTGGCCCGGGAAACTGAACAAAGGCGGTGGGAGGGGTCGCTGAAGGCAGAGGGCTGGAAGCGGGCTGGAGAGATGGCTGGGAGACTGAGATGGCTCTGACCCCCCAAAGGGGGGTGGGCTGGGATGCCCTGGGACCCCAAGCTGGACCTAACTGAGGGGGGCCCTGTTGTCTGTGCCTGCAAGACCTGTCTTGGACTGTATTCCTGTCATCCAAATAAACCTTCTGCTTTACTGGCTGGCTGAGAGTCATGGTGAATCACAGGAAGCCGGGGGTGCAGGGCCCTGACTCCCCCACACTCTGCGACAGGGGGATCCAGTGGATATAGTGTATTTAGATTTTCAGAAAGCCTTTGACAAGGTCCCTCACCAAAGGCGCTTAAGCAAAGTCAGCTGTCATGGGATAAGAGGGAAAGTCCCCTCCTGGATCAGTAAGTGGGTAACAGATAGGAAAAACAGGGTAGGAATAAATGGTCAGTTTTGAGAATGGAGAGAGGTAAATCGTGGTGTCCCCCAGGGGTGTATACTGGGCCCAGTCCTATTCCACATATTCATAAACGATCTGGAAAAGGGGTAAACAGTGAGGTGGCAAAATTGGCAGATGATACAAAACTACTCAAGATAGTTAAGTCCCAGGCAGACTGCGAAGAGCTACAAAAGGATCTCTCAAAACTGGGTGACTGGGCAACAAAATGGCAGATGAAATTCAATGTTGATAAATGTAAAGCAACGCACATGGGAAAATATAATCCCAACTATACATATAAAATGAAAGAGTCTAAATTAGCTGTTACCACTCAAGAAAGATCTTGGAGTCCTTGTGGAGAGTTCTCTGAAAACATCCACTCAATGTGCAGCGGCAACCAAAAAAGCGAACAGAATGTTGGGAATCATTAAGAAAGGGATAGAGAATAGGACAGAAAATATTATCCCTGGTACGCCCACATCTTGAATACTGTGTGCAGATGCGGTCGCCCCATTGCAAAAAGGATCTACTGGGACTGGCAAAGGTTCAGAGAAAGGCAGCACAGGTGATCCAGGGTACAGAACAGCTCCCATACGAGGAGAGACTAAAAAGACAGGGGCTGTTCAGCTTGGAAAAGAGACGCCTAAGGGCGGATACGATTGAGGTCTATAAAATGAGGGCTGGGGTGTGGAAAGCAAACAGGGAAGTGTTATTTACCCCTTCACACAACACAAGATCCCAGGGGTCGTCCGATGAAATTAAAAGGCAGCAGGTTTAATACCAACAAGAGAAACTGCTTTGTTAACCTGCGGAACTCCTTGCCAGGGGATGGTGTAAAGGCCTATCTGGCAGCATCCACCTCCCGCATCGCAGGAGTCAGCCCCCCCCGCCCTCTCGGCCTCACTTACCAAAGAAGAGGAAGGTCATAACCCACTGAAAAACGCTCAGCAGCTCAAGGTGCTTCTTCAGAGCACCCGTCATCCTGCTGGAGGAAGCCCGGCTCCACAAAGCCCCCGCCTGCGAGGAGAGAACAGAGTCTGGGCCCGGCAGGCCACCTCTTCATCCAGGGACCCCTCGCCCGGTTCTGAAATGCTGCCACCTGCGGGGTGGGGGAGCTGGTTATTCAGGGACCCCTCGCCCAGCTCCAAGATGCGCCCACCTCTGAGGCGGGGCAACTGGTTATACAGGGACCCCTCTCCCAGCACCGAGATATGCTCACCTCTGGGGCGGGGCGGCCAGTGACCCGGGGACCCCTCGCCTGGTGCCGAGATGCAGCCACCTCTGGGGTGGGGCAGCCAGTGACCCGGGGACCCCTCGCCCGGCGCAGAGATGCGGCCACCTCTGGGGCGGGGCGGCAGGTGACACAGGGACCCCTCGCCCGGCGCTGGGATGCAGCCACCTCTGGGGCGGGGCGGCTGGTGACACGGGGACCCCTCGCCCGGCGCTGACATGCATCCACCTCTGGGGCAGGGTGGCCGGTGACCCGGGGACCCTTCGCCTGGTGCCAAGATGCGCCCACCTCTGGGGCGGGGCAGCCGGTGACCCGGGGACCCCTCGCCTGGCGCTGAGATGCGGCCACCTCTGGGGCGGGGCGGCCAGTTACCCAGCGACCCCTCGCCCGGCGCGGAGATGCAGCCACCTCTGGGGTGGGGCAGCCAGTGACCCGGGGACCCCTCGCCCGGCGCAGAGATGCGGCCACCTCTGGAGTGGGGCACGGGGCTGGTTATATGGTCCTGGCTCTGAGACAGGGCATGGGAGCTGTTTACCCTACAAACACCGCCCCCCACGAAATGCGTGAGGACACGTGAGCCCCAGGGGGAAAGGGAGACATACACATAGGGAGGTGTGGGAGATGGATGGACGGATGGGGAGGGCTGACCAAGCTCTGGGGGTGGGGGGATGGAGGGATAGTGGGGGGCATGGATGGGTAGGACCCAGGAGTTCTGGCTCCCACAACACCCTGTGGAGGGGAGAGGAACTGACCCCCCCCCCCCCACACACACACAGATTCACCCAGCCCCTGCCCTCCCCCCCGAGCCCGGCCCCTGCCCCCCCAGCAGCAGGGGGCTCTCACCATCAACTCCACGCCCTGGGGGCCTGCTCCCCGCTCCGGATCCTCGTCCCACTCACGACGACGCACTTTGCCCCCAGGAGCGACATGAGACTCCGGCGGGGCAGGAGATAAGCTGGGCGGGGGGGGGCAGGGAGAGACTGAGAGCCAGGGCCTGGCGTGGATCGGACGCCTGGGTTCTCTCCCGGGCTCCGGGAGGGAAATGGGGGCTGGTGGTTAGAGCAGGGGGGGCTGGGAGCCAGGACACCTGGGTTCTCTCCTGGGCTCTGGGAGGGGAGTGGGGGCTGGTGGTTAGAGCAGGGGGGCTGGGAGCCAGGACTCCTGGGTTCTCTCCCCGGCTCTGGGAAGGGAGTGGGAGCTGGTGGGTTAGAGCAGGGGGCTGGGATCCAGGACTCCTGGGTTCTCTCCCCGGCTCTGGGAGGGGAGTGGGGGCTGGTGGGTTAGAGCAGGGGGGGTTGGGAGCCAGGACGCCTGGGTTCTCTCCCGGGCTCCGGGAGGGAAATGGGGGCTGGTGGTTAGAGCAGGGTGGGCTGGGAGCCAGGACACCTGGGTTCTCTCCTGGGCTCTGGGAGGGGAGTGGGGGCTGGTGGTTAGAGCAGGGGGGCTGGGAGCCAGGACTCCTGCTAGATTTAGGCACCTCCCTTCCTCCCCTCTGCACCTCATTTTCTTCAGTGTTTAGCCAGCTGCTACCACTCGGCCCAGGGAGACCCCCTCCATGCCCAGCCCTAATCCAAGGCCCAGAGCTGGGTGGGGGATGATTGGGGCAGAGTCCAGGCCCCTCCTAGACCTACTGCACCCCCACCCCAGGGGCCCCTGCACCCCCTTACACAGCCCCACCCCAGCTACAGGGGGAACCCCACCTCCCCCACCCAGCTTCAGGCAGGAGCTGCATTGCTAGGAGGAGCTGGCACCCATGGGAGGCAGTCCAGCCCCCCTCAGCTGCAGGGAGGGGCAGGCCCCTCTCCCCAGTTGCAGCTGGTTAGGTAAAGAACCTCGAACAAGCAGGGGGCGGGGGGGAGCTGGGATATTTTGCCCAGCAGCTGGTGTTTCTGGCATCAGCCATTAGGAGGTGCACATCCCCCTTCAAGCCAGCCAGGACGCCAGGGTAGATGGGCCCCTCGGGTGCTGATTTCTGGGGTGGTACTGTAAAGCACTAGGGGGCAGGCCCCTGGACATGGTGTCCCACTCCAGGCGTCCCCTCCCGCCCAGCATCGAGCGGACCAGGGAAAGGCAATGAGCAGGGAACATCTCCAGCCCGGGGCTGCTGGCTGGGGGAAACAGACGCCTCGGGGGGGACGGGGGGCAGGATACGAGCCAGGGCTGTAACACGAGGCCTGTCATTTCCTCCTTCCCATAACACCCGATCCGGCAGCACCCGCCAGCGGGTTAACACAAACCAGAGGAAGCCGTGGTTGGCCACACAACTAGCATGTGGAACGCCCTGCTAGGGGACGGTGTGACCGAGGTCAAACCCCACTGCGATCAGTGCCTGGAGAACAGGTCCATTGAGGGCAGCCCCACATGCCAGGGGTCCCTATGTCAGGACAAGACACCCAGGGGCTTTCCACCGTTCCCCTGTTCTCTACAATGCCCCTGGGGCTGTGGGACTAGTCGGCGTCAGACCCAGGGCAAGACGGACCTTGGGGCTAACCTAGGCTGGCAGCTCGTGTTCGTAAGGAAGTGGATGTAATGCAGTTAGAACAGAGGGTTAGAAGAGAACCCAGGAGTCCTGGCTCCCAGCCCCCCCTGCTCTAAACCACCAGCCCCCACTCCCCTCCCAGAGCCGGGGAGAGAACCCAGGAGTCCTGGCTCCCAGCCCCCCCTGCTCTAAACCACCAGCCCCCACTCCCCTCCCAGAGCCGGGGAGAGAACCCAGGAGTCCTGGCTCCCAGCCCCCCCTGCTCTGACCCACCAGCCCCCACTCCCCTCCCCGACCTGGGGAGAGAACCCAGGAGTCCTGGCTCCCACACTGGTGTCCCCAGCCCCTGTGCCACGCTGCCTCGGTTTCTCAATGCCCGGCCTGTCTGCTGGTGCCCTTTGCCCAGCCCTGGGCCGAGTTTGCAGAAAGATAAATGTTTAACCGGCTCCTGCTCTGGAGCCGGCTGGTTACAGCATCCAGCCCCCACCGCCTTTGAGTGCCTCAGGACAAGAGGCTGGCTCTTCACCCAGGACTCCTGGGTTCTCTCCCTGGCTCTGGGAGGGGAGCGGGGGCTGGTGGGTTGGAGCAGGGGGGGGCCGGGAGCCAGGACTCCTGGGTTCTCCCCGGCTCTGGGAGGGGAGTGGGGGCTGGGAGCCAGGACTCCTGGGTTCTCCCCCCGGCTCTGCCCCCGAGCTGCTGTGTGACCTGAGGCAGGGTGGAGGCAGCACTCCCCCCCCCTACACAAACCCCGGCACCCCCTACCCCAGTGCCGCCCCGTCCCCCACACACAGGACAGCAGCCGATCGCACAGGAAGGTGGTTTATTGCAAGCCCCGTGGGACTGGAGTTACAATCTGGCCCAGGCCCACTTCAAACAGTAATGGGAGGGGGGGGCAGATGCTGCCCAGACAGCCCTGGGACCCACAGCCAGTTTCACAACCGCTGCCCTATTGCAGCAAGGCGAATCCAGGGGGGGGCGGGAGTGGGGGGGCAGGAGTCTCCAGGAGAAAGGGCAGTCTCTGCCCCACGCCCCCTGACTCAGAGCGAGGCTGGCTGGAAGCACACCCCACAGCCCCTAGCCAGCCCCACACCCCTGCTGGGGAGGCTGGGGTACCCTGAGATGGGCAGCCAGACCCTGGGGCAAGAAGTGGGGGGGTAGGAAGCGGCCAAGTTGGGGTTCCTTCAAGTTCCCCCTCTAGGGCCCCCTCCCCATTGAAGGGGAACCAAAACAAGCCCCGGAGGGCTCCCCATGGGGCCCCCCCAATAAGAACTGCCCCCCAGCAGAGCAGCCCCCCTACTGCTCCCCACAGGGCCTGATCCCCACCCGCCGTATCAGAGTCCCAGCACGCTGCGGCAGGCTCTGGGGGGCAGCGCTCCTAGATGAGGTTGAGGTGCTTCTCTGGGGGGACCCCATACTTGGTCTTGTTCTCCTCGAAGAGCGCGATGAGCTGCTCCAGGTAGGTGGCATGGAGCCGGTCGATGGCCTCGCGGGACGGGCAGGGCGTCCGGGGCACCAGGATGGGCGCCCCCACTAGGGGAAGAGATGGGGTTAGCGCCAGATCCACCCACCACCCCCACCCCACCCCAGAGACGCGCCGTTAAAGTCTGGCTCCGTATGGGGCAATAGCCCTGATCCCCTGGGGCGGGCATGGGGGGGGGACTGGGTCAGAGAACAGCTGGCAACGCCCCCGTCGCGCCAGGCACTGCAGACACCCCCCAGCCGCCAGCTCCCCCCACAGCCCAGCTAGGGTCTCTTCCCGCTCCCTGCCCCCACCACCACCCCCACCCCCAGCAAACAGCTCCCCGCTACAGCCGTTCAGCACAGGATGTGTCGACTTCGGCACCCCAAAGCTGCTGCAGGGAGAGAACCCAGTCCTGCCTCCCAGCCCCCCTGCTCTAACCACCAGCCCCCACTCCCCTCCCAGAGCTGGGAGAGAACCCAGGCGTCCTGGCTCCCAGCCCCGGCTCACCCACGGTGTGGATGGGGCTGCGGAAGGGCAGCAGGCCGAAGCTGTACTGGAAGACCCCGCGGGCGTGGAACAGGGGCAGCGCCAGCCCCATGAGCTTCTGCAGCCGCTCCTGCACGGCCCGCACCAGCGACCCCCGGGGGTTCGGCACCTGGTGGAACAGCTCGTTCTCCCCGAAGGAGAACACGGGCACCAGGGCGGCGCTGCGGGGAGAGGGGCGGGTCAGGGGGAGACTCCCGGAGCCGTGGCCCCCACCCCCATGTCCTGCCCCCCCCCGCACCACCTGCTGCTCTTCCCTGGATGCCTCCCCTAGACACCCCTGCTCCATAATGTACCCCTCCTCCAGCCACTGCCCCCCTCCTCTGTGCTCTGCCCGACACCCCAACACCCCCCACTCCTCCAGCCACTGCCCCCCTCCTCTGTGCCCTGCCCGACACCCCAACACCCCCCGCTCCTCCAGCCACTGCCCCCCTCCTCTGTGCTCTGCCCGACACCCCAACACCCCCCACTCCTCCAGCCACTGCCCCCCTCCTCTGTGCCCTGCCCGACACCCCCTCTCCACAACACCCCCCACTCCTCCAGCCACTGCCCCGCAGTTCCACCCCCCCGATCTGTGCCCTCCTGACACCACCCCCCTCTGCCCTGCTCCCCCAGCCCCCCCCCACATCTCCCCTCTACATCCAGCCCTCAGGATTCCCACAGCCCCACCTGCCCCAAAATCCTCCCCTGCTGCACCCCCTCCACTTTGTAACCCCCTCCCCAGCCCCCTGAAATCCCCAGCCTCCCCCATACCATAATCCCACACATGTCAATTCCATTTCCCCCCCAGGAGTCCCCCCCCCCCGAAACCTGAGCCATTCCAGCTCCCCCCCCCCCGGCCCCCGCCAGCCACCCCCCCCCCCCCCCCCGGCTCACTGACCCGTGCTGCAGGGCTGCCTTGATGAACCCCTTGCGGCTGAGAATCTGGAGGGTCAGTGCCCCGGGCCGGGCCTCCAGCGACTCAGGGGGGCCCCCCACTGCGATCACAGCCACCTGCCCCCCACCCTCCCGGCCCAGCAGGTAGGAGACGCTGGCCTTGTCTGAGGAGACCAGACCTGGAGAGAGAGAACAGGAGAGTCACTGCGCTGCCTGGGCAGAGAACCCAGGAGTCCTGGCTGCCCCAGTCCCCAACTAGACCCCACTCCCCTCCCAGAGCCGGGGAGAGAACCCCAGAGTCCTGGCTCCCAGCCCCCCCTGCTCTAACCCACCAGCCCCCACTCCCCTCCCAGCCCCAGGAGAGAACCCAGGATTCCTGGCTCCCAGCCCCCCCTGTTGCTCTGACCCACCAGCCCCCACCCCCCTCCCAGCCCCAGGAGAGAACCCAGGAGTCCTGGCTCCCAGCCCCCCCTGCTCTGACCCACCAGCCCCCACCCCCCTCCCAGCCCCAGGAGAGAACCCAGGAGTCCTGGCTCCCAGCCCCCCTGCTCTAACCCACCAGCCCCCACTCCCCTCCCAGAGCCGGGGAGAGAACCCAGGAGTCCTGGCTCCCAGCCCCCCCTGCTCTAACCCACCAGCCCCCACCCCCCTCCCAGCCCCAGGGGAGAACCCAGGGGTCTGGGCCGCGCTCACCCCCGCTCATGATGTAGTCGCGGAAGAGGGGCAGGCGGAACCAGAAGGGCAGCATGAGCAGATGTGGGGTGAGTCCCGGGAACAGCTCCCCGAACCCTGTGGCCTCAGTGCAGAAGTTTCCGAAGGCGCCGGCCACCAGCACCCCGTGGGGGTGGAACCCGAAGAGGTAATTGCGGGAGGGGTCCAGGGGCGCCGTCTTCACCAGCTGCGGAGAGAGGGGAGGGCTGAGAGGGGCCCCCCCGACAGGGGGCAGCAGGAGCATGGCAGGGGATACTGGGGTGCCAAGACACCGCAGGGTGGGGTACACCGCAGGATACAGCACCCCCCTCCCCAAAGGCTACTGGGGGACACACTACAGGGCCCGGGGGGGCAGCCCCCCCACCCAAGGGCCACCGGGGGGGAACACGATACGGGGCCCGGGGGGGGGGGGGGATGGCAGCCCCGGGTCTCACCGTGATGGGGAAATAGTCCCGGAAGTGCCGCCAGACGGGCCAGTTGCGGACCCAGGGCGAGCGGCGCCCCCCGCGGGCCGGGGTCTCCCGGTCCAGGTAGAGCCAGGCGGCGTAGAGCAGGGCCGGCAGCCAGAGCTCCCCCAGCAGCGCCAGCAGGAACAGGGCCAGGCAGCACTGGGCTGGGGGGGGGAGAAGAGGGGAGTGAGGAACCAGCCCCCCCAGTGCACCCAACCCCCCAACAGGGCTGCTCCCCCTGCACCCCCTCTCCCAAATGCACCCCCAACTCTGGGCTGCTCCACCCCATGCATCCCCCCATTGCACCAGCCCCACTCCCCCCCAGGCACCCCCAACTCCGGACTGCTCCACCCCATACATCCCCCCCATTGCACCAACCCCACTCCCCCCCAGGCACCCCCAACTCCGGACTGCTCCACCCCATACATCCCCCCCATTGCACCAGCCCCACTCCCCCCCAGGCACCCCCAACTCCGGACTGCTCCACCCCATACATCCCCCCCATTGCACCAACCCCACTCCCCCCCAGGCACCCCCAACTCCGGACTGCTCCACCCCATGCACCCCCCCCATTGCCCACCAATGCACCAGCCCCACTCCCCCCCCATGCACCCCACAACTGGTGCTTACTTTCCCACCCACCCCCAAAAATGCCCCCTCTCGAACTGGCCCTGAGTCAGGCCGGGGGAGGAGGGGGCACATACCGGCCCCAGGGGTGGGTGTGGGGCACGGGGCACCGCTCCCCCAACTACCGCAGAGAGCAGCATCAGGGACCCCTCCCCGCAGCAGGTGGGGGCGCTTTGCAGCTGGTGGGGGGGGCATGTCTCAGCACCCCCCCGCCCCTGTTAACACCCCCGCCCCCCACAGCGCCCCGAGCAGGGAGCCTACTTGGGAGACACCCCACAGCGGGCAGGGTGGGGGGACAGGGGAAAACACCCCCCCAGTCCGTATGGGGAGAGGCTCAACTCCCAGCATTTCAGTATGGGGGGGCTCCCCCCCCCACTCCAGAGAAGGGACCCAGGCGTCCGGGAAGGGCAGGAGAGCGGATGTTTAGAGGGGACACCATCCCCCAGCATCGCCTCCCCTAGAGGGACGCCCCCCCGGCCCCCCAGCGCCCCTCACCCAGCGCCAGGAAGGAGAAGACCCATTGCAGGACCGCGGCGGTCTGCAGCCGGCGCCGCAGCGGGAGGCGCAGCGGGGCGAAGCGGATCGGCATGGCCGGGCCGAGCGGGACAGGATCGGGGCCGGGGGTGGCGGGACGGGGGTGGGAAGGTGGGGTCAGCCTGCGGCATTTATCCCATTGCAGCGGCCCCGCCCCCTGAACTGACCCCGCCCCCTACACCGACCCCCTCCCCTCCCCGCCCCCTGAACTGACCCCGCCCCCCTGAACTGACCCCGCCCCTACACCGCCCCCTGAACTGACCCCGCCCCTCCCCCTGAACTGACCCCGCCTCCTCCCCTCACCGCCCCCCTGAACTGACCCCGCCCCCTCCCCCTCACCGCCCCCCTGAACTGACCCCGCCCCCTACACCGACCCCCGCCTGCGCCGGCCCCTCCCCTCTGCACAGACCACGCCCCTCCCTGCGCCGGCCCCGCCCCCTGATATGGTGCGGCCCCTTGCACCACCCCTCCCCTCTCCTCCCTGTACCGCCCCCTCCCCTCTGCACTGACCCCGCCCCTCCCTGCACCGGCCCTGCCCCCTGCACCTCCCTCTCCCCCCTCCTCCCTGCACTGGCCCCTCCCTGCTGCACTGCACCCACCCCTCCTGAACCGCCCCCTCCCCTCTCCTCCCTGGACCTGCCCCTCCCCTCTGCACTGTCCCCTCCCTGAGTGACCAGACTGGTCCCCCCCGCCCCGCGCCCGAATGATGCCCGAGGGCAAGGGTGGGGTAGGGCAGGGGGTACTACGGGTGGGTCACTCCTGGGTCCGGGACCAGTCGCTATTTTCCCTGGAGCGGGGGCTGATGCTGATCAAACCGCCGTGACCCCGGGCTGGCCGGGGTCAGAATTCAAACCCACCCGGAGAAGCTGGAGGCCGGGGCCGAAACTCAGCACAGAGCAGGGGCCTGGGCCGCCCGCGGGAAGGGAACCCAAAGGCCCGGCCGCGCCCCGGGGGTCAGGTGGGCGCGGTCGTCCCAGCCAACATCACTGGGGCCAGGGGGGCTGGACCCAGCCAAAGCTCCCGGCCGCAGACCCCTGCTGGGGCCTCTGCACCTCTGGCCCAAGGGAACTTTCTGTGATCAGGGGAAAGCTCGTCTGGGCCGGAGACGAAACCTTCTCTGAGGGCCGGTCGGCGCCTGCGGGATGAACTCGCCCAGGAGCGAGGACCCTCCTGCGCACGGCACCGTTCTCTGCCCGGCCGTCTCTCCCACAAACGCCCCCCTCCAGGTACATCCATATTCCCAAACCGCTCCCCCCACACTGTGCCCAAGTGGGAATGTCCTTAACGCTGTCTCCGAGTTCTGTGCACGTGCCTCGGTTTCCCCACGCGTCACTCCTGTATCTAGGGGGCGGGATTGGTGCAGGGCAGGGGTCATGGCGACAGGCAAATGGGGCGCAGAGACCGGCCCACACACTGTAGCCTGGCACCCCATGGCCGGGGCCTGTCCCCCACGAGTATCCGGACGGAGGGCTGGGAACGAAGCACCCAGGGGACCGGTTTGCCAAGGAAAGAGACAAAGCCCAGAGGTGGGAGGGGGACTGGGGGGGGCTGAGACTGGGCTGCTGGTTTGGGACTTGGGGGGCAGAGGCCAGGACTCTGGGTCCCCCCCAGATGGACGTTGCTGCAGGTCCCTGCTCCCGGTGCTAACGACCTCTGTCCTACGTGGGTTCCCCACAGCTCATAACCCGGCTGCGTCCCGGCTACCTGCGTGGGGAGGCAAGGGCCCTTTGGGGGCGTCAGAAGGGTCCCCAGGGGCCCCACCCAGGGGGACTCGCTGTGGGGAGCTCACAGGGGGCTGAGCGCTCCCAGGTCGGACACGGGGCGGGGGGTGGAGGGGAGGGGCAGTGGGGAGGGGCAGTAAGTGCAGGGGGAATTCAGACCCCTGGAGCGGGACCAAGCTGCCCCCTTACAATCAAGAGGGCAGTTTTCAAACCCCTTGTGTGTGTGTGTGTGTGTGTGTGTGTGTGAGAGAGAGAGAGAGAGAGAGAGAGAGAGACAGGCCTCTCTGTGTGTGTGTGTGTGTGTGTGTGTGTGTGTGTGTGAGAGAGAGAGAGAGAGAGAGAGAGAGCGAGAGACAGGCCTGTGTGTGTGTGTGTGTGTGTGTGTGTGTGTGTGTGTGTGTAGCGCAGTGGGAGGGGGGCCCAGGGCGTGGGGGTGTCGGGGATGGGTGGGGGTGCAGACAGTGTGTAAGTTGTGTGACACACACCGCTGCAGTACACACCCACACAATCCAAGGGTCAGACAGGCTTTATTGGGGTGAGGGGCAGGCCAGGCGCTGCCCCCGGACGGACAGACAGACGGACAGACAGACACATCCCCGTGGCCCTGGGGGAGGGGAACAATCCCCCCAAGATGGGGGGTCCCAGCTTCCAGCCTGGTCTGGGCCCCACAGGCCTTGGGCCCTGCCCCCCACATCGGGCTGGGGAGTGTGGAGAAAACACCTGGAGGGAGACACCCCCAAACCTCCCAATGCAGGACCCCCCCCAGTCCCTCATTGGCTCTGAGTCCCCCATGTCCAACCCAGCTCCAACTCAGGGACCACCCCACATTTGCCCTCGATCCAGCTCTGCCCCCCACCCGTGGCCTGCCCTTCCCCTCTCCAGCCCCCTGCCCCTCCCCTGGGGGTCTGGGCTCCCCCCGGCCCTAGCGGACCCGGACGGCTGAGTAGAGGGTCTCGTCCATGGGGGCCCCGCGGGGCTCTGGCTGCCTCAGGGCAGTGCCGGGCTCGGCGAACGCCAGGGCGGCGTAGAGCAAGCCAGGGTCCTGGGGCTTCGGGGAGCGCTGGGGCGGGGGGACGTCCTGCCCTGGAATGAGAGATGGGGGGTGAGTCAGCAGGGTATGGCTGTGGGGGGGACAGAGGGGAGCTGGGGGTGAGCGAAGGCATGGGGGCTGGAGGGAGGGAGGGGAGGGAGGGGGTTGGATGGATGGAGGAGGCTGGGGGATGGATGGGGTTGAGGGGGACGGGATGGGGAGGGGGACAGGGGATGGATGGGGTGAGGTGGGAGGGGGTTGGATGGGATGGAGGGGGAGGGGGATGGAGGGAGGGAGAGGGGAGGGCAGGGGGGACGGGGTAGATGGATAGAAGGAGTGGGGTAGGATGGAAGAACAGGGACGGGGATGGATGGAGTCAGGTAGGAGGGGGACGGGTAGATAGATGGAGGGGGATGGATAGAGGGGGGCAGGCAGAGGGGACAGGCAGAGGGGATGGGGAGGGACAGGCAGAGGCAGAGGAGATGGGGCGGATGGAAGGGGACAGGCAGAGGGGACAGGGTGGATGGAGGGGGACGGGGATGGAGGGGGATGGATAGAGAGGGACGGGCAGATGGAGGGGGATGGATGGAAGGGGACAGGCAGAGGGGACGGGGTGGATGGAGGGGGAGGGACGGGAGGAGGGGATGGGGTGGATGGAGGGGGGAGGGATGGGAAGAGGGGACGGGGTGGATGGAGGGGGGGAGGGACAGGCAGAGGGGATGGGGCAGATGGAGGGGGACAGGATGGATGGAGGGGGATGGGCAGAGGGGACAGGGCAGATAGAGGGGGGGACGAGCAGAGGGGACGGGGCGGATGAACGGGGGAGGTACGGGAGGAGGGGACGGGGCGGATGGAGGGAGGAGGGGACGGGGCGGATGAAGGGGGGGAGGTACAGGAGGAGGGGACGGGGTGGATGGAGGGGGATGGGCAGAGGGGACAGGGCAGATGGGGGGGGACGAGCAGAGGGGACGGGGCGGATGAAGGGGGGAGGGACGGGAGGAGGGGACGAGTGCTCTTCAGGGCCGCCCCGGGGGCTCTCACCTCCCGCCCCGACCTCCATGTACTCGTCTCCGCCCTCAGCCTGCAACTGGCCGCGCTCCCTCCTGCAAGACAGACCCGCGGACAGTCACTGGTGGGGGCCCCAGGGCTGGGTGGGCTCCAGCCCCCCACCCCCGCGGCACTGGCTGGCAGCTGGGGGGGACGAGTGGGGAGCCGCTGGGGCTGGGGCTGGGGCTGGTGCTGCTAGGCCACAGGCCTGATGCCAGGGGGATGGGCACAGTTGCTGAGAACTGGGCAATCCCCTGCTGGGGGGCTGGAGGCTGCTGCCTCACCTGGGGCACAGGCAATGGGGGGTTGTAAATCAGGGAGCACAGGGCTCAGAGGGGCTAATTCAGCCCCCCAAGAGGGAATATGGGCCCCCTGCAAGAGACCCCCCTGCATCCCCTATTTTTATCTGGGGCCCCAGGCCAGGGGCTGGAGGTTCCAGCTGTCCAAAGACCCCTAAGTATGGGGTCCCACAGCTCTGAATCCGGCCCCTCCGCAGCCCCCTTGGATTATGGGGGCAGCGGGGAGCAGAAAAGGGCAACTCACCGGGCCAGGGGGTCCTTCTGCCGACGGCCTGAAAGGAAGGGAGAGGAGTTAATAGCCCCCAGATACACCCCGCAGGGGGGCAATGCCGGGGGGGCACAGCGTGGGGGGCTCAGGGAGATGGAGGGTGTCCGGGGATAGATAGATAGATAGATACATAGATAGAGGGGGTGGATGGGGATAGATAGTGTCGCGGAGTGTGGGGGAGTCAGGGCCCTGCACCCCTCTTCCCGAGATTCACTGCGACTCTCAACCAGCCAGTAAAGCAGAAGGTTTATTTAAGGACAGGAACACAGTCTCAAGCACAGCGTGTAGGTACGACCAGACCCCCTCAATTAGGTCCCTCTGGGAGGTTCAGGGAGCTTAGACCCCAGCTTGGGGTTCCCTGCGTTGCACCACCCAGCCCAAACTGAACTAAATCAAAACTCCTCCTGCAGCTCCTCTCTTCCCCCTCCCCCCAGCTCCTCCTCTCCTTTGTTCAGTCTCCCGGGCAGAAGGTGTTAATTCTCCCCACCCCCGTTCCTGGCTCAGGTTACAGCTCAGGTAGCTTCCTTTAAGGGAAGTCCCCTCTCCTCACTGCAATCCCCCTGCAACATTCCCAGGTCAAATCTGCCCTGCTCCCTGCTCCGTCACATCTCTCCCCCCTTCGAGACTGAACTGAGCGGGGTCACTCTGACCAGTGACCTGGGGAAGTTCAGGGCTCCCTCTCCGGGACAATGCGTCCGCTATCAGGTTGTCACGTCCCTTCACATGGACCATATCCATGTCATAATCCTGCAGGAGCAGGCTCCATTTCAGGAGCTTGGCGTTGGCTCCTTTCATCTGGTGCAGCCAGGTCAGGGGAGAGTGGTCGGTGTGCACGGTGAAGTGACGCCCAAAGAGATATGGCTCTAGTTTCTTGAGGGCCCACACCATGGCCAGGCATTCCTTCTCGATGGCCGCGTAGTTCTGCTCCCGGGGTAGCAACTTCTTGCTCAGGTACACGATGGGGTGTCTCTCCCCCTTTTCATCCTCCTGCATTAACACCGCCCCCAGTCCTGTGTCTGAGGCGTCGGTGAACACCATAAAGGGCTTGTCAAAGTCTGGGTTTGCCAGAACTGGGCCACTGACCAGAGCCTCCTTCAGCGCCCGGAGAGCCTCCTGGCACTCCTCGGTCCAGACCACTTTGTCTGGCTTCCCCTTCTTGCACAGCTCAGTGATGGGGGCGGCTATGGCGCTAAAGTGGGGCACGAACCTCCGATAGTACCCTGCCATCCCAATAAAGGCTTGGACCTGCTTTTTGGTTTGAGGAGCGGGCCAGTCTCTGATCACCTCCACTTTGGCTGGTTCCGGCTTTAGGCAGCCGCTTCCCACCCGGTGGCCTAGGTAGGACACCTCAGCCATCCCCACCTTGCACTTCTCCGGTTTTACGGTCATCCCAGCCTTCTGGAGTCGGTCCAGCACTTGTCTAACCTGGGATATGTGGTCCTCCCAGGTCTGGCTAAAGACACGGATGTCATCGATATACGCCACGGCAAAACTCTCCATCCCCCTCAGTAGCTGATCCACCAGGCACTGGAAGGTGGCCGGCGCTCCCTTGAGGCCGAAGGGCAGGGTCAGGAACTCATAGAGCCCCAGAGGGGTGACAAAGGCCGATTTCAGCCTGGCATCTGCATCCAGCGGCACTTGCCAATAGCCCTTTGTAAGATCCATGGTGGTAAGGTACCGAGCACCTCCCAGCTTGTCTAGGAGCTCGTCCGGCCTGGGCATGGGGTAGGCATCGGCTACAGTGATGGCATTGAGCTTCCGATAGTCCACACAGAACCGGATCGACCCGTCCTTTTTGGGGACCAGCACCACCGGCGAGGCCCAAGGGCTGGAAGACGGCTGGATCACCCCCAAAGCCAGCATGTCATTGACCTCTCTTTCCAGGTCCTGAGCAGTTTTCCCTGTGACTCGGAAGGGGGAGCATTTTATAGGCGGGTGCGATCCTGTCTGCACCCGGTGGACAGTCAGATTAGTGCATCCAGGCTGGTTGGAAAACAGCTGTTGGTACAGATGCAGCCCACCCCTCCGATCTCAGCTTGCTGGGCAGGGGTTAGCCGATCAGAGAGGGGAATTGCTTCCAGGGGGAAGCCAGCTCTTGTCCCAGGGAATAGATCTACTAAAGGGTCATCTCCCTGCCCCTCCCAATGTCCACACACGGCCAACACCACATTCCCCCTGTCATAATATGGCTTCATCATATTCACATGGTACACCCGGTGGTGGTGTGCCCGGTTCGACAGCTCCACCACATAGTTTACCTCGTTTAGTTGCTTGACAACCTTGAAGGGCCCTTCCCAGGTGGCCTGGAGTTTGTTTTTCCTCACGGGGATGAGGACCATCACCTGATCCCCAGTGGCGAAGGCGCGGGCCCGTGCTGTGCGGTCATACCAGACCTTCTGCTTCCTCTGGGCTCTGGCCAGATTCTCCCTGGCCAGGCCCATGAGCTCGGCAAGTCATTCCCGGAAAGTCAGGACATACTCCACCACCGACTCTCCATCAGGAGTGGCCTTCCCCTCCCATTCGTCTCTCATCAGGTCCAGGGGCCCCCTTACCCGCCTTCCATATAGCAGTTTGAAAGGCAAAAACCCGGTAGACTCCTGGGGTACCTCCCTGTACGCAAACAGCAGGTGAGGTAAGTACTTGTCCCAGTCCTGCGGGTGCTGATTCATAAATGTTTTCATCATCATTTTTAGCATTTCATTGAACCCCTCCACCAGCCCGTTGGATTGGGGGTGATATGCTGAGGCCCAGTTGTGCCGGACCCCACATCTCTCCGACAAGCACCGGAGTAGGGCCGACATGAAGTTGGACCCTTGGTCCGTCAAGACTTCCTTGGGGAACCCCACTCGGCTGAAAATGGTCAGCAGCGCATCTGCCACAGTGTCTGCTTCGATGGACGATAAGGGCACTGCCTCGGGGTAGCGGGTGGCGAAATCTACCACCACCAGGATGTATTTCTTCCCTGACCAGGTCGTCTTGCTGAGAGGTCCCACTATGTCCACGGCCGCCTTCTGGAAAGGCTCCTCTATGATGGGCAAAGGTCTCAACGCTGCTTTCCCCTTGTCCCGGGCCTTCCCCACCCTCTGGCAGGGGTCACAGGATCGGCAGTACTGCCGGACGTTGGTGAAGACCCCGGGCCAGTAAAAGTTCTGTAGCAGCCTCTGCCTGGTGCGCCGGATCCCCTGGTGCCCTGCAAGAGGGATGTCATGGGCCAGGTACTGTAGCTTGTGGCGAAACTTCTGGGGAACCACCAGCTGCCTCCTGATCCCCCACGACTCCACTTCCCCTGGGGGAGCCCACTCTCGGTACAGGAACCCCTTCTCCCACAGGAACCTCTCCTTGCATCCTCTCCTCATGGTCTGTACCACACTGAGGTCAGCCAGGCCCCTTAGCTTCCGCAGGGAGGGGTCCTTCTGCAACTCAGCCTGGAACTCGGCGGCTGGGGAAGGGATGGGGACCTGCTCCCTCTCGTCGGCCGGGTCGGAAGCCCCAGCCACCCCGAGCCTTGTCCTTGGGTGTCCCCTCCCCACCCGGGTAGGGTTCAGTGCCTCCGGTGGGACATCCTCCCCAAGGCCAGGGCGTAGTGCCCCTCGCCGGCTCTGGCTACGGGTCACGACTAAGGCAGTCTGGGGGCTGCTTGGCCAGTCCTCTAGGTCCCCCCCCATCAATACCTCAGTGGGCAAATGGTGGTGCACTCCCACGTCCTTGGGGCCCTCCTTGGCCCCCCATTTCAGGTGTACCCTCACTACGGGAACCTTGAATGGGGTCCCGCCCACCTCTGTCAGGGTCAGGAAGGTGTTGGGCACCACCCGATCTGAGGCAACCACCTCGGGCCGGGCCAGTGTCACCTCTGCGCCCGTGTCCCAGTATCCATAAACTTTCTTCCCATCCACCTCCAGGGGAACAAGGCACTTGCTCCGCAGGGACAGCCCCGCGCCAACCCTGTAAACGGAGAACTTTGAATCCGGAGCATCTGGCCCCCCAGAGAAGCTGGCCTGGGGCCCTTCTCTCTCTTGAGCAGTTGATAAGCAGCCAGCCCCTCTTGCGTGAGAAGCCTGCCCCTCGTCCGTCTGGGCCTCTACCAAGTTAACCCGGTGCGGGTTCGGTCTGCTCAGTCTGTCCTTGAGCTTGGGGCACTGGGCCCGAACGTGGCCTCTTCGGCCGCAGTAATAGCAGCTCATGTCCTGTGGGTCCCCTCGAGCCGGTCGGTTGTCCCTGATGCTGGGCATTCCCCGTGGGAGGGGATTCCCCATATTCCCCTTTTGGGAGGTCCCAGGGTGACTCTCTCTCTGCATCGCGGCGGGCCTGTTCCTTTGGGGCTCCTCCCTGCCACCCCCTGACCGGCTCTTTACAAACTCATCAGCCAGCTGCCCGGCGTGTCGCGGGTTCTCTGGCTTTCTGTCCACCAACCACAGCCTCAGGTCGGATGGGCACCGCTCATACAGTTGCTCCAGTACCAGCAGTTTAACCAGGTCCTCCTTCGTCTGGGCCCCATCAGCCCACTTGCTGGCGTATCCTTCCATGCGGACGGCTAGTTGCAGATATGAGATCTCAGGGGTTTTATCCTGACTCCCCAAACTCTCGTAGCAGGGCATTTTTGAATAGTTCGTAGTCCCCTTTCTCTGCCTCTTCCAGTTGGCGGTACAATGCCACGGCTTTGAGGTCCAGTAAGGGGGTAAGGACCCGGAGTCTGTCCGTGGGATCAACCCGATGCAGCTCGCAGGCCATCTCAAAGGCCTCCAGGAAGTCATCCATGTCCTCCCCCTCCTTGTGTGGGGCCAGGATGCACTTATCAAAGCTCCATGTAGTCCTGGGTCCCCCCTCACTCACCACAGCCGGGGGTTCGCTGCCCCTCAGCCTCGCCAGCTCCAGTTCACGCTGCCTCTGTTCTCTTCATGCTGTCTCTGTCTCTCTTCATGCTGTCTCTGTCTCTCATTCTCCTCCCGTTCATGCTGCCTCCGTTTCTCTTTCTCCTCCCGTTCATGCTGTCTCTGTTGTTCACGATCCTCCAGCTCTCTCAGTTTTAGCTCTTTCTCCCATTCTAGCCAATTCCGCTCCATGGATGCCGAACGTCGCCGGGAGGATCCCCTGCTGGCCGGGGGGGTCACGGCACCCTCGGTATTTGCTGGGCTCCTCCCCACCCTTCCCCTAGGCATAGGAAGGAGGGGTCTCGGGAAGCCCTCAGCAGCCGGCTGACCACTCCCAGCTGGGACAGACACTGGTGCCTGCGCTGCATTTGCCAGGCTGCTTCCCTGAGACACAGGGATCAGTTCATTCGCGCGATCTTCCGCCTCCAGCCGGGCAATGAGCTGTTCTTTGGTGAGCCTCCCAATGCGCAGCCCCCTCTGCTTGCACAGCTCCACCAGGTCGCTCTTAAGCCGCTTGGCATACATCTTCCTGCTGGCCACTCACCGGCCTGTGTGCTCACAGCTCCCCACAGTTCCCAGGGAGACCCCTAGTGTGCCAGCCCTTCTCGAGGTCACCACCTCTCTGCCAGGGTCGAGCTGCAGACTCCTCCGCCCCTGGGACCACTCGCTGCGATCCCCCTGGGGGACCCTGTTACTGCAAAAGTCCTTCTCGCTGGTCACACACTCCCAGGGGTAATAACCGTCTCTCTCTCACTCTTCAGCACGCCTGGTCCCCGTCAATCCCCCTTCGTTTTACTGCTCCCCAGTCACTTACTGCAGGAAGCGCCGTCCACGGGGTGCAGTAGATCCCACCCCTGCCACCAGTTGTCGCGGAGTGTGGGGGAGTCA
>NC_071519.1:353768-393768 GCF_027887155.1 Malaclemys terrapin pileata | reverse complement strand
ATTCCCACACTCTCACTTACACAAACATGTTCATGCATGTGCATCCTTGAACACGCACTGATGCACAACTGACACTCATTCTGGCACACACATTCACTCACCGACATGCCCGGCTGCTGCGGGATGGGGCCACGGACCCACCCAGAAGTGGGGAGGCCCGGGCGGACGGGGCCAGGACACAGCCGGGGATGGGAAGGGATCTTGGTGGGGGTGCCCCTGAGCTCCTGCCATGGGTTCGGGGTGCAGCACTCAGAGAGCTGGGAACGCAAAGAGGGTCTCAGGGCTGTGGGTGGGTGGGGGATTCGCCAGGGCACGGGAGGGTGCGAAACTGGGGATAGGAGCAGGTGACATGGGGGAAGCCAGGGTATGGGGCACCTGTCACCGTGAGGTGGGTTCCAGGGTGACGGCGCCATTGCTCCCATGTGCCGTTGTTCCTCTGCACCCTGATGTGGCAGACGTACTCGCTGGCATCCGACTCCCGCAGCCGGTTGATACAGATCGAGGCCGTTCGACTCCCCCGCGGGTCCCCGACCAGGACAATGCGGTCCCTGTAATCCTGGCGGGTGAACCCCTCAGTGTGATTGTAGATAAACTCGCCATAGAATCCCCCCCGTCTCCAGTAAACGCGGAGGTCCTGCAGCGGCTTGATCTCCTCGGGGTAGATGAAGGTGCAGGGCAGGGTGACGGAGCCCCCGGCTGGCGCCGACAGGGACACAGGCTGGTTTATCTGGTACCGGGGATCCTGGGCAGCCGCTGCAAAGACCCAGAGACACAATCCTGTCACCGCGGCCGCCCCCGGGGTCTCACCCACAGCCAGCGGGGCGCAGAGGGGACCCCCGACCCGGGCAATAGGGAAGGCGGATTTATTATTAGTTGTTGGTATCGTGTCGTGCCTGGGGACCGTCACTGGGTGCCCATTGTGCCAGGCATCTCCCCAGGAACCAGGTCACATCCTCCTCACAGGACTTCCTCCGAGCAGCCGGTGCTGGGCCCTGTCCCGGATCAGAGCCAGGCCTAGCTCCCCCTGCTGCCGGGGCATGAGAGGCCGGGGGAGATGGGCCCCAGGGGAAGCTGGGAGGCCGGGGGAGACGAGCCCATGGGGAAGCCGGGAGGCTGGGACAGATGGGCCCCTGGGGAGACCGGAAGGTCTGGGGAGATGGGCCTCTGGGGAAGCTGGGAGGCCAGGGAAGATGGGTCCCTGGGGTGGCCGAGGGAGACGGGCCCCTGGGGAAGGCAGGAGGCCCGGAGAGATAGGGCCCCTGGGGAAGCCGGGACGCTGAGGGAGATGGGGCCCTGGGGAAGCCGGGAGAGATGGGCCCCTGGGGAAGCCGGGAGGCCGGGGAAGATGGGCCCCTGGGGAAGCTGGGAGAGATGGGCCCCTGGGGAAGCCGGGAGGCCCAGGGAGACGGGCCCCTGGGGAGGCCGGGGAAGATGGGCCCCTGGGGAAGCCAGGAGGCCGGGGGAGATGGGCCCCTGGGGAGGCCGGGAGAGATGGGCCCCTGGGGAAGCCAGGAGACCGGGGAAGATGGGCCCCTGGGGAAGCCAGGAGGCTGAGGGAAATGGGCCCCTGGGGAAGCCGGGAGAGATGGGCCCCTGGGGAAGCCAGGAGACCGGGGAAGATGGGCCCCTGGGGAAGCCAGGAGGCTGAGGGAGATGGGCCCCTGGGGAAGCCGGGAGAGATGGGCCCCTGGGGAAGCCAGGAGACTGGGGAAGATGGGTCCCTGGGGAAGCCGGGAGGCCGGGGAAGATGGGCCCCTGGGGAAGCTGGGAGAGATGGGCCCCTGGGGAAGCCGGGAGGCCAGGGGAGATGGGCCCCTGGGGAGGCCGGGAGAGATGGGCCCCTGGAGAAGCCGGGAGGCTGGGGAAGATGGGCCCCGGGGGAAGCCGGGAGGCTGAGGGAGATGGGCCCCTGGGGAGGCTGGGGAAGATGGGCCCCTGGGGAAGCCGGGAGGCTGAGGGAGATGGGCCCCTGGGGAGGCTGGGGAAGATGGGCCCCTGGGGAAGCCGGGAGGCCGGGGGAGATGGGCCCCTGGGGAAGCCGGGAGGCTGAAGGAGATGGGCCCCTGGGGAAGCCGGGAGGCCGGGGGAGATGGGCCCCTGGGGAGGCTGGGGAAGATGGGCCCCTGGGGTAGCCGGGAGGCCGGGGGAGATGGGCTCCTGGGGAAGCCGGGAGGCCAGGGGAGATGGGCCCCTGGGGAAGCCGGGAGGCCGGGGGAGATGGGCCCCTGGGGAGGCTGGGGAAGATGGGCCCCTGGGGTAGCCGGGAGGCCGGGGGAGATGGGCCCCTGGGGAAGCCGGGAGGCCGGGGGAGATGGGCCCCTGGGGAAGCCGGGAGGCCGGGGGAGATGGGCCCCTGGGGAAGCCGGGAGGCCAGGGGAGATGGGCTCCTGGGGAAGCCGGGAGGCCGGGGGAGATGGGCCCTGCCCTGGGGATTCAGCACCGGCTGAACACACCCACCTGCAAGCAGGATCCCCGCCAGGAGCAGCAGGGCTGGGGGTCCCGGTGGCAGCAGCATCTCTGGGGCGCGCGGGGCTGGGCGTCTGGCTCCCCGGAGCTCCGGCCACCACGTCCAGCACCCCCTGACCAGGACAGGGGCCGGACTCAAGATGGAAAACAGGATGCGGGAGCCGGTTGCAAAACCGCGAGGAGGAAACCGAGGGGGGGCGGGGGCGGAGGGGGACAGAAATTGGGCAATTGGGCCCAGAGCAGACCAGCGTCGCAGTCACTTCCCTTCCACCGCCAGCTCTGTGGTCGGAGCTTCCCAGCCGCCCCTGCCCCCGCAGCCGGGGGGGCCGGGCACTGGGGTGCAGGCATCTGGTGTCATTTGGGGGGCGGGGGCTGCAGGGGGCCTGGAGGGCACAGGGGGGGCTGGAGGACATGGGGAGATCCATGGGGCCTGCATAATTGGGTGGGGGGCTGCAGGGGGGGCATGGGAACTCGGGGGGAGGGACGCTGGAGCTGTGGGGAGGGCAGGGGGGAAGGGAGGGGTTGGGTGCCACACTGCACTATAATTAGCTGCCCCAGTTCCCCTTTTCCCACGTCCCAGCAGCTCAGCAGGCCCCGCAGAGGAACCAGCGTCTCTGAGCCGGGTACCCCCCCCCGAGGGGGGAGGGGGTCTGGGGACCCAGGCAAGTCTGGGGTGGGGCTCAGCAGTGACACCGGGGTCCTGGCCACCCCCCAGCAACCAGTCCCCGGCACACGGGCCGTCCCAGGTTCACTAGCGCGTGTGCACTGGTGTGAAAGCAAACCTCACCGGGCAGCAGGCCCTGGTAACTAGGCTGTGATGGTGAGCCGGCCTTCACCTCCCCCCCGCCCCCAGCCGGTTCCCCCAACCCCCCTGAACCAGCCAGCCCCAGCCCCTGCCCCCAGCCAGTTCCCTGAACCCCCTTGCAACCGAGCCGGCCCCAGCCCCTGCCCCCACCCAGTTCCCCCAAGCCCCCCAACCCAGCCCTCACCCCAGCCGGTTCCCCCAACCCCCCCGACACAGCCAGACCCAGCCCCTGCCGCCACCCAGTTCCCCCAAGCCCCCCAACCCAGCCCTCACCCCAGCCGGTTCCCACAACCCCTCTGACACAGCCAGACCCAGACTTTGCCCCCAGTTGGCCCCCCCACTCTACCCCACCAGATCCTGCTCCTCCCCCAGAGCCGGGAGAGAACCCAGGAGTCCTGGCTCCCAGCCCCCCCTGCTCTAACCCCCCAGCCCCCACTTCCCTCCCAGAGCCAGGGAGAGAACCCAGGTGTCCTGACCCCTGCTCCCCCATTCCCCCCCCCCATCGCAGTGTCTCATTGGCCCAAGGCAGGGGGTGGATTTCACACAGGAAGGGCCAAGATGTCACCAGCTTCCTCGAGTGCGTGTGGGGGGGGGCAGAGCCAGTGGGGCCGGAGTCGCCTTCGCTGGGGCCATGCGGCGGGAGCTGCTGCTGCTGCCCCTGGTGGGGGGTGAGCCCTGGGACGTGACACAGGGTGCACAGAACTGGGGCGCGGCCCCCTTGTCACTGGCGAGACCAAATAGCAGGAGGCGATGGGGGGACAGGGATGGGGAGGGGGTGGGAAATGGGGTGGGCACAGGGGAATGGGGCGAGGGGCATAGGGCGGAGCTGGCTGGGGCAGGAGATTGGGGACGGGGCACAGGGGGGCTGGGTGGGTCAGGGTGAATGGGGCGGGGGGGCCTGGGGCTGGGCTGGGTCTATGTAGTATTGGTGCCGGGAGGCTGGAAAGGGGCTTAGGGAGGCCAGGGGGCCGTTTACCCATCACCCCCGGCCTCCCGGCTTCCACAAGGGCCCGTCTCCCCCGGCATCAGGCTTCCCCAGGGGCCCGTCTCCCCCGGCCTCCCGGCTTCTCCAGGAGCCCATCTCCCCTGGCCTCCCGGCTTCCCCAGGGGCCCATCTCCCCCGGCCTCCCGGCTTCTCCAGGAGCCCATCTCCCCTGGCATCCTGGCTTCTCCAGGGGCCCGTCTCCCCCGGCCTCCCGGGCTCCCCAGGGCACATCACTCCTGGCCTCCTGGCTTCCCCCGGGGCCCGTCTCCCCCGGACTCACAGCTTTCCCAGGGGCCCATCTCCCCCGGCCTCCCCAGGTGCCCATCTGCCCCAGCCTCCAGGCTTCCCCAGGGTCCCATCTCCCCCAACCTTCTGGCCTCTCCAGGGGCCCGTCTCCCCCGTCCTCCCAGCTTCCCCAGGGGCCCGTCTCCCCCGTTCTCCCTGCTTCCCCAGGGGCCCGTCTCCCCTGGCCTCTCGTGCCCCGGCAGCAGGGGGAGCTAGGCCTGGCTCTGATCCGGGACAGGGCCCAGCACCGGCTGCGCGGGAGGAAGTCCTGTGAGGAGGATGTGACCTGGTTCCTGGGGAGATGCCTGGCACGATGGGCACCCAGTGACGGTCCCCAGGCACGACACGATACCAACAACTAATAATAAATCCTCCTTCCCTATTGCCCGGGTCGGGGGGTCCCCTCTGCACCCCGCTGGCTGCGGGTGGAACCCCGGGGCGGCCGCGGTGACGGGATTGTGTCTCTGGGGGTCTTTGCAGCGGCTGCCCATGATCCCCGGTACCAGGTAACCCAGAACACGTCCCTGTCGGTGCTGACCGGGGGCTCCGTCACCCTGCCCTGCGCCTTCACCTACCCCCGCGAGATCGAGCCGCTGCGGGATGTCCGGGTTTACTGGAGACGGGGGGGATTCTATGGCGAGTTTATCTACAATCACACCGAGATTACGGGGGCCACATGGCCCTGGTCGGGGACCAGCGGGGGAGCCGAATCGCCTCGATCCGCATCGACCGGCTGTAGGTGTCGGACGCCAGCGAGTACGTCTGCCATGTCAGGGTGCAGAAGCAGGACGGCACATGGGAGCAATGGTTACCCTGGAACACACCTCACGGTGACAGGTGAGAGGGGATGAACTGTGGGGGGCACCTGGATAACGAGGGGGGGAGAGAGAGAGAGATGCTACCGGCACAGATCCCCCACATTTACAGGCAAGGGAGCTTCCCCTATCTGGGGGGCAATGGGGGGAAGCAGGGTCCCCCCATATCCAGGGCTCAGTGGGGGAAAGCAGGGTCTCCCATACTTTGGGGGCCGTAAAGGGGAGCAGGGACTCCCCATATCTGGAGGGTTGGGGGGGAAGGGGTCACTGCACCCTTCGAGTGGGGGAATGGGTGGGTTTGGGGGTACAGAGTTTGCCATGGGAGCCAGGACTCACCTGCTGTCCCCTGCTCCGTCCCCGGAGCGAGAAGCTCCCAGCCCCATGGACAGCATGTGGCACCCAGAAATGGTCACAACTGGCACGGTGGATGCCGAGAGAACCTACCCCTGGCGCATCGACACTGTTCACCTCGTCCTCATCGGCTTCGTCCTGATGCTTTCCAAGCATCTGTGTCGTGGTCTTTGCCCTGGGCCGGCGGCTGGCTGGGGTCACGGCCCAGACAGCGTCACCGGGCAGGTGTCCGGAAGTGACTCACCATCGGCATCAGGATTTGAACTCACCTCCCTGGCGTTTTGCTCTCTGCCAGGCATCCCCGGAGAATGACACCGTCCAGCAGCAGTAGAATGGCTGTTATCCTCCAGCGAAACACCCGCTGGCCAGAGCAGAGAGGGATGGATAGTGTGCATGGGAGGGAGGGGGGAGTGTGGGGATAGATAGATAGATAGATAGATAGATAGATAGATAGATAGATAGAGGGGGTGGATGGGGATAGATAGATAGATAGAGGGGGTGGATGGGGATAGATAGATAGATAGATAGATAGATAGATAGATAGATAGATAGATAGATAGATAGATAGAGGGGGTGGATGGGGATAGATAGATAGATAGATAGATAGATAGATAGATAGATAGATAGATAGATAGAGGGGGTGGATGGGGATAGATAGATAGATAGATAGAGGGGGTGGATGGGGATAGATAGATAGATAGAGGGGGTCGATGGGGATAGATAGATAGACAGATAGATAGATATAGAGATCGAGAGATAGATAGCGGGGAAGTGATTCCCTGTCACACCAATATTCACCACTGTCATGTAATGAGGATCTGTTTGTACAAAGTCTGCCTTGTGAGGTATCATTCTAAAAGTCTTGATCTGCTCGACAGTAATATCTCGTTGGATTGTCTGTGTTATCGGCGTGTGTGACGTTATGAAGTTTGGCTGTGTGTGTGTTACTGAAACATGTTGTGCGGTTGAACACACCCACAAGCAGCCTTTCAGGTACAACCGTAAAGAGGCCAAACAATGGGAGTGGCCGATTGAGGCAACGCACACAAGCACAGGGATTACCCCGGAGACTGTACAATAGACACCTCTCAGAGACAGCACTGCACAATGGGAACTGTTCGACCCAGCTCACAGCAAAAGAGCTGTGCAGGAAGTGGGGAGAAGATAGAAAAGGGGGTGTGACGGGTTCGATCACAGAGACCCCCTTGGGACTGTCACCTGACGTGCTGAAATTACCTCTGAGCCCGTTTTCCCTGCCAGCGTGGGACTCCAGAACCCTGCCTTGCTGAGCCAGACACGCCAGCCTGCTGCAGCCCCGACCCAGGTCTGGTCCATGCCCCCAAAGATGCAGATTTTAACTAAAAACTGCTCAGCAAGTTGTCACGGCGCATAGGCGCCGACTCTGTGGGTGCTCCGGGGCTGGAGCACCCACAGAAAAAAATTGGTGGGTGCTGAGCACCCACTGTGACGGAGCAGGGAGCAGGGCAGATTTGACCTGGGAATGTTGCATGGGGATTGCAGTGGGGATGTGGGACTTCCCTTGAAGGAAGCTACCTGAGCTGTAACCTGAGCCAGGAACGGGGGTGGGGAGAATTAACACCTTCTGCCCGGGAGACTGAACAAAGGAGAGGAGCAGCGGGAGGAGGGGAGTTTAGTTTCGGTTGGGGCTGGGTGGTGCAACGCAGGGAACCCCAGGCTGGGGTCTAAGCTCCCTGAACCTCCCAGAGGGACCTAATTGAGGGGGGGTCTGGTCGTACCTACACGCTCTGCTTGAGACTGTGTTCCTGTCCTTAAATAAACCTTCTGCTTTACTGGCTGGCTGAGAGTCGCAGTGAATCTCGGGAAGAGGGGTGCAGGGCCCTAACTCCCCCACAATCCGCAACAACTGGTGGCAGCGGCGGGATCTACTGCACCCCGTGGACGGCGCTTCCTGCAGTAAGTGACTGGGGAGCAGTAAAACGAAGGGGGATTGACGGGGACCAGGCGCGCTGAGGAGTGAGAGAGAGACGGTTATTACCCCTGGGAGTGTGTGACCAGCGAGAAGGACTTTTGCAGTAACAGGGTCCCCCGGGGGGATCGCAGCGAGTGGTCCCAGGGGCGGAGGAGTCTGCAGCTCGACCCTGGCAGAGAGGCGGTGACCTCGAGAAGGGCTGGCACACTAGGGGGCCCCCTGGGAACTGTGGGGAGCTGTGAGCACACAGGCCGGTGAGTGGCCAGCAGGAAGATGTATGCCAAGCGGCTTAAGAGCGACCTGGTGGAGCTGTGCAAGCAGAGGGGGCTGCGCATTGGGAGGCTCACCAAAGAACAGCTCATTGCTCAGCTGGAGGCGGAAGATCGCGCGAATGAACTGATCCCTGTGTCTCAGGGAAGCAGCCTGGCAAATGCAGCGCAGGCACCAGTGTCTGTCCCAGCTGGGAGTGGTCAGCCGGCTGCTGAGGGCTTCCCGAGACCCCTCCTTCCTATGCCTAGGGGAAGGGTGGGGAGGAGCCCAGCAAATACCGAAGGCGCCGTGACCCCCCCGGCCAGCAGGGGGTCCCCCCGGCGAAGCCCGCCGGCCAGCAGAGGATCCTCCCGGCGACGTTCGGCATCCGGGGAGCGGAATTGGCTGGAATGGGAGAAAGAGCTAAAACTGAGAGAGCTGGAGGATCGTGAACAACAGAGACAGCATGAAGAGAGACAGCGTCAGCATGAACGGGAGGAGAAAGAGAGACAGCATCAGCGTGAAGAGAGACAGCGTCAGCAGGAACGGGAGGAGAATGAGAGACAGAGACAGGAGAATGAGAGACAGCGTCAGCATGACCTGGAACTGGCGAGATTGAAGGGCAGCGAACCCCCGGCTGCGGTGAGTGAGGGGGGACCCAGGACTGCACGGAGCTTTGATAAGTGCATCATGGCCCCATACAAGGAGGGGGAGGACATGGATGACTTCCTGGAGGCCTTTGAGACGGCCTGCGAGCTGCACCGGGTGGATCCCGCGGACAGACTCCGGGTCCTTACCCCCTTACTGGACCCCAAATCCGTGGCATTGTACCGCCAACTGGGAGAGGCAGAGAAAGGGGACTACGAACTATTCAAAAAGGTCCTGCTACGGGAGTTTGGGCTGACTCCTGAGATGTACCGGGAAAGGTTCCGGAGTCAAGATAAAACCCCTGAGATCTCATATCTGCAACTAGCCGTCTGCATGGAAAGATACGCCAGCAAGTGGGCTGGTGGGGCCCAGACGAAGGAGGACCTGATTAAACTGCTGGTACTGGAGCAACTGTATGAGCGGTGCCCATCCGACCTGAGGCTGTGGTTGGTGGACAGAAAGCCAGAGAACCCGCGACACGCCGGGCAGCTGGCTGATGAGTTTGTAAAGAGCCGGTCAGGGGGTGGCAGGGAGGAGCCCCAAAGGAACAGGCCCGCCGCGATGCAGAGAGAGAGTCACCCTGGGACCTCCCAAAGGGGGAATATGGGGAACCCCCTCCCACGGGGAAGGCCCAGCATCAGGGACAACCGACCGGCTCGAGGGGACCCACGGGACCTGAGCTGCTATTACTGCGGCCGAAGAGGCCACGTTCGGGCCCAGTGCCCCAAGCTCAAGGACAGACTGAGCAGACCGAACCCACACCGGGTTAACTTGGTAGAGGCCCAGCCGGCGAGGGGCACTACGCCCTGACCTTGGGAAGGATGTCCCACCGGAGGCACCGAACCCTTCCCGGGTGGGGAGGGAACACCCAAGGACAGGCTGCGGGGTGGCTGGGGCTTCCGACCCAGCCGACGAGAGGGAGCAGGTCCCCATTCCTTCCCCAGCCGCCGAGTTCCAGGCCGAGTTGCAGAAGGACCCCTCCCTGCGGAAGCTAAGGGGCCTGGCTGACCTCAGTGTGGTACAGACCATGAGGAGAGGATGCAAGGAGAGGTTCCTGTGGGAGAAGGGGTTCCTGTACCGAGAGTGGGCTCCCCCGGGGGAAGTGGAGTCGTGGGGGATCAGGAGGCAGCTGGTGGTTCCCCAGAAGTTTCGCCACAAGCTACTGTACCTGGCCCATGACATCCCTCTCGCAGGGCACCAGGGGATCCGGCGCACCAGGCAGAGGCTGCTACAGAACTTTTACTGGCCCGGGGTCTTCACCAACGTCCGGCAGTACTGCCGATCCTGTGACCCCTGCCAGAGGGTGGGGAAGGCCCGGGACAAGGGGAAGGCAGCATTGAGACCTTTGCCCATCATAGAGGAGCCTTTCCAGAAGGTGGCCATGGACATAGTGGGACCTCTCAGCAAGACGACCCGGTCTGGGAAGAAATACATCCTGGTGGTGGTCGATTTCGCCACCCGCTACCCCGAGGCAGTGCCCTTATCGTCCATTGAAGCAGACACTGTGGCGGATGCGCTGCTGACCATTTTCAGCCGAGTGGGGTTCCCCAAGGAAGTCTTGACGGACCAAGGGTCCAACTTCATGTCGGCCCTACTCCGGTGCTTGTGGGAGAGATGTGGGGTCCGGCACAACTGGGCCTCAGCATATCACCCCCAATCCAACGGGCTGGTGGAGAGGTTCAATGGGACGCTAAAAATGATGCTGAAAACATTTATGAATCAGCACCCGCAGGACTGGGACAAGTACTTACCTCACCTGCTGTTTGCGTACAGGGAGGTACCCCAGGAGTCTACCGGGTTTTCGCCTTTCGAACTGCTATATGGAAGGCGGGTAAGGGGGCCCCTGGACCTGATGAGAGACGAATGGGAGGGGAAGGCCACTCCTGACGGAGAGTCGGTAGTGGAGTATGTCCTGACCTTCCGGGAACGACTTGCCGAGCTCATGGGCCTGGCCAGGGAGAATCTGGCCAGAGCCCAGAGGAAGCAGAAGGTCTGGTATGACCGCACAGCACGGGCCCGCGCCTTCGCCACTGGGGATCAGGTGATGGTCCTCATCCCCGTGAGGAAAAACAAACTCCAGGCCGCCTGGGAAGGGCCCTTCAAGGTTGTCAAGCAACTAAACGAGGTAAACTATGTGGTGGAGCTGTCGAACCGGGCACACCACCACCGGGTGTACCATGTGAATATGATGAAGCCATATTATGACAGGGGGAATATGGTGTTGGCCGTGTGTGGACAGTGGGAGGGGCAGGGAGATGACCCTTTAGTAGATCTATTCCCTGGGACAAGAGTTGGCTTCCCCCTGGAAGCAATTCCCCTCTCTGATCGGCTAACCCCTGCCCAGCGAGCTGAGATCGGAGGGGTGCTGCATCTGTACCAGCAGCTGTTTTCCAACCAGCCTGGACGCACTAATCTGACTGTCCACCGGGTGCAGACAGGATCGCACCCGCCTATAAAATGCTCCCCCTTCCGAGCCACAGGGAAAACTGCTCAGGACCTGGAAAGAGAGGTCAATGACATGCTGGCTTTGGGGGTGATCCAGCCGTCTTCCAGCCCTTGGGCCTCGCCGGTGGTGCTGGTCCCCAAAAAGGACGGGTCGATCCGGTTCTGTGTGGACTATCTGAAGCTCAATGCCATCACTGTAGCCGATGCCTACCCCATGCCCAGGCCGGACGAGCTCCTAGACAAGCTGGGAGGTGCTCGGTACCTTACCACCATGGATCTTACAAAGGGCTATTGGCAAGTGCCGCTGGATGCAGATGCCAGGCTGAAATCGGCCTTTGTCACCCCTCTGGGGCTCTATGAGTTCCTGACGCTGCCCTTCGGCCTCAAGGGAGCGCCGGCCACCTTCCAGCGCCTGGTGGATCAGCTACTGAGGGGGATGGAGAGTTTTGCCGTGGCGTATATCGATGACATCCGTGTCTTTAGCCAGACCTGGGAGGACCACATATCCCAGGTTAGACAAGTGCTGGACCGACTCCAGAAGGCTGGGCTGACCGTAAAACCGGAGAAGTGCAAGGTGGGGATGGCTGAGGTATCCTACCTAGGCCACCGGGTGGGAAGCGGCTGCCTAAAGCCGGAACCAGCCAAAGTGGAGGTGATCAGAGACTGGCCCGCTCCTCAAACCAAAAAGCAGGTCCAAGCCTTTATTGGGATGGCAGGGTACTATCGGAGGTTCGTGCCCCACTTTAGCACCATAGCCGCCCCCATCACTGAGCTGTGCAAGAAGGGGAAGCCAGACAAAGTGGTCTGGACCGAGGAGTGCCAGGAGGCTCTCCGGGCGCTGAAGGAGGCTCTGGTCAGTGGCCCAGTTCTGGCAAACCCAGACTTTGACAAGCCCTTTATGGTGTTCACCGACGCCTCAGACACAGGACTGGGGGCGGTGTTAATGCAGGAGGATGAAAAGGGGGAGAGACACCCCATCGTGTACCTGAGCAAGAAGTTGCTACCCCGGGAGCAGAACTACGCGGCCATCGAGAAGGAATGCCTGGTCATGGTGTGGGCCCTCAAGAAACTAGAGCCATATCTCTTTGGGCGTCACTTCACCGTGCACACCGACCACTCTCCCCTGACCTGGCTGCACCAGATGAAAGGAGCCAACGCCAAGCTCCTGAGGTGGAGCCTGCTCCTGCAGGATTATGACATGGACGTGGTCCATGTGAAGGGACGTGACAACCTGATAGCGGACGCGTTGTCCCGGAGAGGGAGCCCTGAACTTCCCCAGGTCACTGGTCAGAGTGACCCCGCTCAGTCCAGTCTCGAAGGGGGGAGAGATGTGACGGAGCAGGGAGCAGGGCAGATTTGACCTGGGAATGTTGCAGGGGGGTTGCAGTGGGGATGTGGGACTTCCCTTGAAGGAAGCTACCTGAGCTGTAACCTAAGCCAGGAACGGGGGTGGGGAGAATTAACACCTTCTGCCCGGGAGACTGAACAAAGGAGAGGAGCAGCGGGAGGAGGGGAGTTTAGTTTCGGTTGGGGCTGGGTGGTGCAACGCAGGGAACCCCAAGCTGGGGTCTAAGCTCCCTGAACCTCCCCGAGGGACCTAATTGAGGGGGGGTCTGGTCGTACCTACACGCTCTGCTTGAGACTGTGTTCCTGTCCTTAAAGCGAACAGCAGAGGCTAACAGCGGGAGTTTGCCTGGGAGCTGTCCGAGAGGAGGTACGCTAAGTGCTGCATTAGGGGGGCTGTGTTGGTGAGTATCTGAGTGTCTGCTGCTGGGACAGTTGGTCAGTTTGACCGTGTGCTTGATTGCTTGCTTGTTTGTTTGAAAAGTGTGAATTGGGAGTGCTTTGTTCCAGCTGGGCCTTGAGTGGGCCTGACTGGTATATAAGGGCAGTCAGCAGCGAACCAGCTGAGCGGCGAACAGCAGAGGCTAACAGCGGGAGTTTGCCTGGGAGCTGTCCGAGAGGAGGTACGCTAAGTGCTGCATTAGGGGGGCTGTGTTGGTGAGTATCTGAGTGTCTGCTGCTGGGACAGTTGGTCAGTTTGACCGTGTGCTTGATTGCTTGCTTGTTTGTTTGAAAAGTGTGAATTGGGAGTGCTTTGTTCCAGCTGGGCCTTGAGTGGGCCTGACTGGTATATAAGGGCAGTCAGCAGCGAACCAGCTGAGCGGCGAACAGCAGAGGCTAACAGCGGGAGTTTGCCTGGGAGCTGTCCGAGAGGAGGTACGCTAAGTGCTGCATTAGGGGGGCTGTGTTGGTGAGTATCTGAGTGTCTGCTGCTGGGACAGTTGGTCAGTTTGACCGTGTGCTTGATTGCTTGCTTGTTTGTTTGAAAAGTGTGAATTGGGAGTGCTTTGTTCCAGCTGGGCCTTGAGTGGGCCTGACTGGTATATAAGGGCAGTCAGCAGCGAACCAGCTGAGCGGCGAACAGCAGAGGCTAACAGCGGGAGTTCGCCTAGGGAGAGCGCACGGAGGCTTTCATCTGCAGGTTTCTCTGAGTAGTTCCTGCAACAGTTGAGGAAGCTCCTAAGAGGACGGTGATATGGAAGGTGAGCGATCAGCTGTTGTAACTTGCACAGGTTGTGCCATGTTTGTCTTTCTTCCACAGGACAGAAGCGACTTTGTCTGCACAAAGTGCAAGCTGGTCTCCATATTGGAGGAGAAGGTTCGAGGGCTGGAGAAACAAGTATCAACTCTGCGTTGCATAAGGGAAAATGAAGATTTCCTGGACAGACGTCAGGAGATGCTTCTACGGCCACAATGTTCTGAAGATTCAGAGCAGGCGCAGCAGGGACAGAAGGATTGTGAGGAGGTTTGGCAGCATGTGACCTCCAGAAGAAGAAAGAGGAGCGTCCATGCACCAGCAATGGAGATACAGGTGAGGAATCGTTTCCATGTTCTCTCTACAGGTGCTAATGCGGAGAGTGGACTAGATGGCCCATCTGAGGGAAGGGAGCAGAAGGAGACTCCACCGATTGGAAGGCAAAAGATGCACTGTCCTAGGGATGGGGGTTCCACGACCACCACTCCCAAGAGGAGGAGGAGGGTGGTGGTGGTCGGGGACTCCCTCCTCAGGGGGACTGAGTCATCTATCTGCCGCCCTGACCGGGAAAACCGAGAGGTCTGCTGCTTGCCAGGAGCTAGGATACACGATGTGACGGAGAGACTGCCGAGACTCATCAAGCCCTCGGATCGCTACCCCTTCCTGCTTCTCCACGTGGGCACCAATGATACTGCCAAGAATGACCTTGAGCGGATCACTGCAGACTACGTGGCTCTGGGAAGAAGGATAAAGGAGTTTGAGGCGCAAGTGGTGTTCTCGTCCATCCTCCCTGTGCAAGGAAAAGGCCGGGGTAGAGACCGTCGAATCGTGGAAGTCAACGAATGGCTACGCAGGTGGTGTCGGAGAGAAGGCTTTGGATTCTTCGACCATGGGATGGTCTTCCAAGAAGAAGGAGTGCTAGGCAGAGACGGGCTCCACCTAACGAAGAGAGGGAAGAGCATCTTCGCCAGCAGGCTGGCTAACCTAGTGAGGAGGGCTTTAAACTAGGTTCACCGGGGGAAGGAGACCAAAGCCCTGAGGTAAGTGGGGAAATGGGATCCTGGGAGGAAGCACAAGCAGGAGAGCGCAACAGGGGAGGACTCCTGTCTCATGCTGAGAAAGAGGGACGATCGTTGAGTTATCTTAAGTGCCTATACACAAATGCAAGAAGCCTGGGAAACAAGCAGGGAGAACTGGAAGTCCTGGCACAGTCAGGGAACTATGATGTGATTGGAATAACAGAGACTTGGTGGGATAACTCACATGACTGGAGTACTGTCATGGATGGATATAAACTGTTCAGGAAGGACAGGCAGGGCAGAAAAGGTGGGGGAGTTGCGTTGTATGTAAGAGAGGAGTATGACTGCTCAGAGCTCCGGTATGATACTGCAGAAAAACCTGAGAGTCTCTGGATAAAGTTGAGAAGTGTGAGCAACAAGGGTGATGTCGTGGTTGGAGTCTGCTATAGACCACCAGACCAGGGGGACGAGGTGGACGAGGCTTTCTTCTGGCAACTAGCAGAAGTTGCTAGATCACAGGCCCTGGTTCTCATGGGAGACTTTAATCACCCTGATATCTGCTGGGAGAGCAATACAGCGGTGCACAGGCAATCCAGGAAATTTTTGGAAAGTGTAGGGGACAATTTCCTGGTGCAAGTGCTGGAGGAACCAACTAGGGGCAAAGCTTTTCTTGACCTGCTGCTCACAAACAGGGAAGAACTAGTAGGGGAAGCAAAAGTGGATGGGAACCTGGGAGGCAGTGACCATGAGATGGTCGAGTTCAGGATCCTGACACAAGGAAGAAAGGAGAGCAGCAGAATACAGACCCTGGACTTCAGAAAAGCAGACTTTGACTCCCTCAGGGAACAGATGGGCAGGATCCCCTGGGAGAATAACATGAAGGGCAAAGGGGTCCAGGAGAGCTGGCTGTATTTTAAAGAATCCTTATTGAGGTTGCAGGAACAAACCATCCCGATGTGTAGAAAGAATAGTAAATATGGCAGGCGACCAGCTTGGCTAAACAGTGTAATCCTTGCTGATCTTAAACGCAAAAAAGAGGCTTATAAGGAGTGGAAGATTGGACAAATGACCAGGGAGGAGTATAAAAATATTGCTCAGGCGTGCAGGAGTGAAATCAGGAAGGCCAAATCACTCTTGGAGTTGCAGTTAGCAAGAGATGTTAAGAGTAACAAGAAGGGTTTCTTCAGGTATGTTAGCAACAAGAAGAAAATCAAGGAAAGTGTGGGCCCCTTACTGAATGAGGGAGGCAACCTAGTGACCGAGGATGTGGAAAAAGCTAATGTACTCAATGATTTTTTTGCCTCTGTCTTCACGCACAAGGTCAGCTCCCAGATTGCTGCACTGGGCAGTACAGCATGGGGAGAAGGTGGCCAACCCTCTGTGGAGAAAGAAGTGGTTCGGGACTATTTAGAAAAACTGGACGTGCACAAGTCCATGGGGCCGGATGCGCTGCATCCGAGGGTGCTAAAGGAGTTGGCGGGTGAGATTGCAGAGCCATTAGCCATTATTTTTGAAAACTCATGGCGATCGGGGGAGGTCCCAGATGACTGGAAAAAGGCTAATGTAGTGCCCATCTTTAAAAAAGGGAAGAAGGAGGATCCGGGGAACTACAGGCCAGTCAGCCTCACCTCAGTCCCTGGAAAAATCATGGAGCAGGTCCTCAAGGAATCAATTATGAAACATTTAGAGGAGAGGAAAGTGATCAGGAACAGTCAGCATGGATTCACGAAGGGGAAGTCGTGCCTGACTAACCTAATTGCCTTCTATGATGAGATAACTGGCTCTGTGGATGAGGGGAAAGCAGTGGATGTGTTATTTCTTGACTTTAGCAAAGCTTTTGATACTGTCTCCCACAGTATTCTTGCCACCAAGTTAAAGAAGTATGGGCTGGATGAATGGACTGTAAGGTGGATAGAAAGCTGGCTAGATCGTCGGGCTCAACGGGTAGTGATCAATGGCTCCATGTCTAGTTGGCAGCCGGTTTCAAGTGGAGTGCCCCAAGGGTCGGTCCTGGGGCCGGTTTTGTTTAATATCTTTATTAATGATCTGGAGGATGGTGTGGACTGCACTCTCAGCAAGTTTGCAGATGACACTAAACTAGGAGGCGTGGTAGATACACTAGAGGGTAGGGATCGGATACAGAGGGACCTAGACAAATTAGAGGATTGGGCAGAAAAAAACCTGATGAGGTTCAACAAGGACAAGTGCAGAGTCCTGCACTTAGGACGGAAGAATCCCATGCACTGCTACAGACTAGGGACCGAATGGCTAGGTAGCAGTTCTGCTGAAAAGGACCTAGGGGTCACAGTGGACGAGAAGCTGGATATGAGTCAACAGTGTGCTCTTGTTGCCAAGAAGGCTAACGGCATTTTGGGCTGTATAAGTAGGGGCATTGCCAGCAGATCGAGGAACGTGATCGTTCCCCTTTATTCGACATTGGTGAGGCCTCATCTGGAATACTGTGTCCAGTTTTGGTCCCCACACTACAAGAAGGATGTGGAAAAATTGGAAAGAGTCCAGCGGAGGGCAACAAAAATGATTAGGGGTCTGGAGCACATGACTTATGAGGAGAGGCTGAGAGAACTGGGATTGTTTCGTCTCCAGAAGAGAAGAATGAGGGGGGATTTGATAGCAGCCTTCAACTACCTGAAGGGGGGTTCCAAAGAGGATGGAGCTCGGCTGTTCTCAGTGGTGGCAGATGACAGAACAAGGAGCAATGGTCTCAAGCTGCAGTGGGGGAGGTCCAGGTTGGATATCAGGAAAAACTATTTCACTAGGAGGGTGGTGAAACACTGGAATGCGTTACCTAGGGAGGTGGTGGAGTCTCCTTCCTTGGAGGTTTTTAAGGCCCGGCTTGACAAAGCCCTGGCTGGGATGATTTAGCTGGGAATTGGTCCTGCTTTGAGCAGGGGGTTGGACTAGATGACCTCTTGAGGTCCCTTCCAACTCTGATATTCTATGATTCTATGATTCTAAATAAACCTTCTGCTTTACTGGCTGGCTGAGAGTCGCAGTGAATCTCGGGAAGATGGGTGCAGGGCCCTAACTCCCCCACAATCCGCAACACCCACCAGCAGCTCCCCGTGGCCCCGCCCCACCCCCCTGCTCTAACTCACCTCCGCCTCCTCCGCGAGCGCACCGCCGCGTCCTGCTTCTCCCCCCTCCCTCCCTCCCAGCGCTTGCCCGCCACACAGCTGATTCGCGGGGCAGAGAGGGAGGGGAGAGGAGGGGGAACGCGGTGCGCTGGGGGAAGAGGAGGGGCCAGGGCGGGGATTTGGGGAAGGGATCCAATAGGGGCAGGGAGGGGGCGGAGTTAGGGCGGGGACTTTGGGGATGGGGTTGGAATGGGCCAGGGGCGGGGATGGGGTGCAGTCGGGGCAGGGAAAGGACGGGGGGGGGGCGCAGGCACCCACCGGCACTGGAGAAAGTTGGCGCCTATGTCACGGAGTGTGGGGGAGTCAGGGCCCTGCACCCCCCACTTCCTGCAATTCACCGGGACTCTCAGCCAGCCAGTAACACAGAAAGTTTATTAGATGACAGGAACACAGTCGACACAGAGCTTGTAGGTACAGGAACCAGGACCCCTCAGTCAGGTCCCTCTTGGGGGGGTGGGGAGCCCAGACCCCGGGTGCTGGGTCTCCCTCCGTTTCCCCTGCCAGCTCCAAACTGAAACCCCCTCCAGCCCCCAGCCACCCCCTGGCTCCTCACCCAGCCTTTGTCCAGTTTCCCGGGCAGAAGGTGTCACCAGGCCCCAAACCCCTCCTGGGCTCAGGTTATGTGCTCAGGTATCATCCCTCAAGTGAAGTCACCCCCTGATGTCCCATCACCATCAGTATTAACGCAGACAGTCCCAGTAAAACTCCCATGTAACATTCCCAGATTAATACTCCCCACTCCCTGGCTCCATCACTTCTCTCCCCCCTTCGAGACTGAACTGAGCGGGGTCACTCTGACCAGTGACCTGGGGAAGTTCAGGGCTCCCTCTCCGGGACAATGCGTCCGCTATCAGGTTGTCACGTCCCTTCACATGGACCACGTCCATGTCATAATCCTGCAGGAGCAGGCTCCATCTCAGGAGCTTGGCGTTGGCTCCTTTCATCTGGTGCAGCCAGGTCAGGGGAGAGTGGTCGGTGTGCACGGTGAAGTGACGCCCAAAGAGATATGGCTCTAGTTTCTTGAGGGCCCACACCATGGCCAGGCATTCCTTCTCGATGGCCGCGTAGTTCTGCTCCCGGGGTAGCAACTTCTTGCTCAGGTACACGATGGGGTGTCTCTCCCCCTTTTCATCCTCCTGCATTAACACTGCCCCCAGTCCTGTGTCTGAGGCGTCGGTGAACACCATAAAGGGCTTGTCAAAGTCTGGGTTTGCCAGAACTGGGCCACTGACCAGAGCCTCCTTCAGCGCCCGGAGAGCCTCCTGGCACTCCTCGGTCCAGACCACTTTGTCTGGCTTCCCCTTCTTGCACAGCTCAGTGATGGGGGCGGCTATGGCGCTAAAGTGGGGCACGAACCTCCGATAGTACCCTGCCATCCCAATAAAGGCTTGGACCTGCTTTTTGGTTTGAGGAGCGGGCCAGTCTCTGATCACCTCCACTTTGGCTGGTTCCGGCTTTAGGCAGCCGCTTCCCACCCGGTGGCCTAGGTAGGATACCTCAGCCATTCCCACCTTGCACTTCTCAGCTTTTATAGATGTGGATCAATGTAAAGTAATGCACATTGGGAAAAATAACCCCAACTATACATACAATATGATGGGGGCTAATTTAGCTACAACTAATCAGGAAAAAGATCTTGGAGTCATCATGGATAGTTCTCTGAAGATGTCCACACAATGTGCAGCGGCAGTCAAAAAAGCAAACAGGATGTTAGGAATCATAAAAAGGGGATAGAGAATAAGACAGAATATATATTATTGCCCTTATATAAATCCATGGTACGCCCACATCTTGAATACTGCGTACAGATGTGGTCTCATCTCAAAAAAGATATACTGGCACTAGAAAAGGTTCAGAAAAGGGCAACTAAAATGATTAGGGGTTTGGAACGGGTCCCATTTGAGGAGAGAATAAAGAGGCTAGGACTCTTCAGCTTGGAAAAGAGGAGACTAAGGGGGGATATGATAGAGGTCTATAAAATCATGAGTGATGTGGAGAAAGTGGATAAGGAAAAGTTATTTACTTGTTCCCATAATACAAGAACTAGGGGTCATCAAATGAAATTAATAGGCAGCAGGTTTAAAACAAATACAAGGAAGTTCTTCTTCACGCAGCGCACAGTCAACTTGTGGAACTCCTTACCTGAGAAGGTTGTGAAGGCTAGGACTATAACAGCGTTTAAAAGAGAACTGGATAAATTCATGGCGGTTAAGTCCATTAATGGCTATTAGCCAGGCTGGGTAAGGAATGGTGTCCCTAGCCTCTGTCTGTCAGAGGGTGGAGACGGATGGCAGGAGAGAGATCACTTGATCATTGCCTGTTGGGTTCACTCCCTCTGGGGCACCTGGCATTGGCCACTGTCGGTAGACAGGATACTGGGCTAGATGGACCTTTGGTCTGACCCGGTACGGCCGTTCTTATGTTCTTATAGTCAGCCCAGACTCCTGGAGTCGGTCCAGCACTTGTCTAACCTGGGATATGTGGTCCTCCCAGGTCTGGCTAAAGACACAGATGTTGTCAATATACGCCAGGGCCAAACTCTCCATCCCCCTCAGTAGCTGATCCCCCAGGCGCTGGAAGGTGACCAGTGCCCCCTTGAGGCTTTGGGGTCCAGTGAGGGGGTGAGGAACCGGAGCCTGTCTGCAGGATCAACCCTGTGCAGCCCGCAGGTCTTCTCAAATGCAATCAGGAATTCATCCATGTCCTCCCCTTCCTTAAACTGGGACAGGAGGCGCTTATCAAAGCTCCGTGCACTCCTGGGTCCCCGTCACTCACTGCAGCCGGGGGCTCGCTCTCCTCAGCCTGGCCAACTCCAGCTAATGCTGCCTCTGTCTCTCTTCATGCTGCCTCTGTCTCTCTCGTTCGTCCCACTCCTCCTTTAGTTCCTGCTGCTTCAGCTCCAACTCTTTTAGTTTTATCGTCTTCTCCCATTCCAGCCGCCCCAGCTCCAGCGACGGGGAGCTCCGCAGGGAGGATCTCCTGCTGGCCTCGGAGGTCAGGATGCCCTCGGTATTCGCCAGGCTCCTTCCAGCCCCTCCCCAGCCATAGGCTGGAGGGGTCTCGGGATGCCCTCGGCAGCTGTCTGACCCCTCCCAGCCGGGACAGACCCCGGTGTCAGCACTGCATCTGCCGGGCTGCTTCCCTCCAGGGCAGGGATCAGCTCTGTGATGATACGGCTCTGGCGGGACCCACCTGAGAGTGCCAACTCTGGACAAAGTGCTTAAACAGGGCAGTTACAGCCCAAGGCTGGGGGTTTTCCACCTCTAAGGCAAACCAAACCAGCCAGACTAAGAGGACTTCGGTCTCACCCCACTGGCTAACCACAAGTCTCACAAGCAATTTCCTTAGACACTCCAGTTTCCCAGTATTACCACCAGCGCCACTCGTTATGGGGGCGGATGGTTATGAAAACCAATACCCCAATAAAAGAAAAAAAGTTCTCCCGATCCCAAAGGACCAAGCCCCAGACCCAGGTCAATATACAAATCAGATCTTACCCACAAATCACGCTATTGCCAATCCTTTAGAATCTAAAAAGTTTATTGATAAAAGAAAAAAGATAGAGATGAGAGTTAGAATTGGTTTGTCACGGAGTATTGGGGAACTCAGGGCCCTGCACCCCCGGCTTCCTGCGATTCACCATGACTCTCAGCCAGCCAGTAAAGCAGAAGGTTTATTTGGATGACAGGAATACAGTCCAAGACAGGTCTTGCAGGCACAGACAACAGGGCCCCCCTCAGTTAGGTCCAGCTTGGGGTCCCAGGGCATGCCAGCCCACCCCCCTTTGGGGGGTCAGAGCCATCTCTGCCTCCCAGCCATCTCTCCAGCCTCCTTCTAGCCTGCTTCCAGCACTCTCCTTTTGCGACCCCTCCCACAGCCTTTGTTCAGTTTCCCGGGCTAAGGAGTCACCTCGCCTTCAACCCCTTCCTGGGTTCTCGTGTTACACACTCAGGTATGCGCCCTCGGGCGCCCTCGGGCAGATCCCATCCTCCAATGCAGACTATCCCAGCACACTCCCCTGACAGCATTCACAGACCACAGTGAGAACAGGCCCAGTTCGTCACATCTCTCCCCCCTTCGAGACCGAACTGAGCAGGGTCACTTTAGCCAGTGACCCGGGGAAGTTCGAACCTACCCCCGTTCCCATGGATGCCCCCGCATCCCTCCCATTCCTTGGTGAGAATTACACCAGGCCCCTCCAGTTTCACGCTCCCCCTTAGCTTGGGGTGCTTGATGGCACTCGCAGTTCGCATGTGGGAAGGTTTATGCGGCCTGTGCCCTTTTCCCACCCCCATTCCTCTGGGGCTCCAACTGGGCTGTGGTCTTCTCCCAGCGCTCCAGTCTGGAGGTCTGTGCTTTGGGCTCTCTTGGTTTAGAGCCGCCCTTTTTACCTTGGCCACCCTCCGAAAAGGCTCCTGTATGCTGGGCAAGGGTCCTAAAGCTGTTTTCCCCTTGTCCCAGGCCTTCCTCCCCCTCTGACAGGGGTCACAGGATCCGCAGTACTGTCGGACAGTAACAAAGACCCCAGGCCAGTAAAAGCTCCGTAGCAGCCTCTGCTGGGTACGCCAGGTTCCCTGGTGCCCTGCGAGGGGAATGTCATGGGCCCGGCACAGCAGCTGGCGGCGATACTTCTGGGGTACCACCAGCTGCCTCCTGATCCCCCCTGACTCCATTTTCCCTGGGGGAGCCCATTCTCGGTACAGGAACCCCTTCTCCCACAGGAACCTTTTCCGGCCACCTCGTCCCATGGTCTGTACCGCATTGAGGTCGGCCAGGTCCCTTATCTGCTGCAAGGAGGGATCTCTCTGCAACTCGGCCTGGAACTCAGCAGCTGGGACAGGGATGGCCACCTGCTCTTTCTCGCCCGCTGGATCTGAAGCTGCAGCCTCCCTGAGCCATGTCCCTGGGCGTTCCCTCCCCACCAGGTTAGGGTCCTGCGCCTCAGGCAAGGCACCCCCCCCAAGGCCAGGGCGCAGGGCCCCTCGCCGGCTCTGACTGCGGGTCACAACTAGTGCCCTTTGGGGGTTGCTTGGCCAGTTCTCCAGGTCCCCCCCCATCAATACCTCAGTGGGCAAATACGGGTGTACCCCCACATCCTTGGGGCCCTTCTTGGCCCCCCACTTCAGGTGTACCCTTGCCACGGGCACTTTGACTGGTGTTCCGCCCACCCCCCGTCAGGGTCAGGTAGGAGTTGGGCACCACCGGATCTGGGGCCACCACCTCGGGTCGGGCCAGCGTCACCTCTGCGCCCGTATCCCAGTATCCATTGACCTTCCTCCCATCCACCTCCAGGGGAACAAGGTACTCTCTCCGGAGGGACAGCCCCACGCCCACCGTATAAACCAAAAACCCTGAGTCTGGGGCATCCAGCCCCCTAGAGGAGCTGGCCTGGGGCCCTTCTCTCTCTTGAGCAGTTGATAAGCTGCCAGCCCCTCTTGCGTGAGAAGCCTGCCCCTCGTCCGTCTGGGCCTCTACCAAGTTAACCCTATGCGGGTTCGGTCTGCTCAGTCTGTCCTTGAGCTTGGGGCACTGGGCCCGAACGTGGCCTCTTCGGCCGCAGTAATAGCAGCTCATGTCCGGTGGGTCCCCTCGAGCCGGTCGGTTGTCCCTGACGCTGGGCATTCCCCGTGGGAGGGGATTCCCGATATTCCCCCTTTGGGAGGTCCCAGGGTGACTCTCTCTCTGCATCGCGGCGGGCCTGTTCCTTTGGGGCTCCTCCCTGCCACCCCCTGACCGGCTCTTTACAAACTCATCAGCCAGCTGCCCGGCGTGTCGCGGGTTCTCTGGCTTTCTGTCCACCAACCACAGCCTCAGGTCGGATGGGCACCGCTCATACAGTTGCTCCAGTACCAGCAGTTTAATCAGGTCCTCCTTCGTCTGGGCCCCACCAGCCCACTTGCTGGCGTATCTTTCCATGCGGACGGCTAGTTGCAGATATGAGATCTCAGGGGTTTTATCTTGACTCCGGAACCTTTCCCGGTACATCTCAGGAGTCAGCCCAAACTCACGTAGCAGGGCCTTTTTGAATAGTTCGTAGTCCCCTTTCTCTGCCTCTCCCAGTTGGCGGTACAATGCCACGGCTTTGGGGTCCAGTAAGGGGGTAAGGACCCGGAGTCTGTCCGCGGGATCCACCCGGTGCAGCTCGCAGGCCGTCTCAAAGGCCTCCAGGAAGTCATCCATGTCCTCCCCCTCCTTGTATGGGGCCATGATGCACTTATCAAAGCTCCGTGCAGTCCTGGGTCCCCCCTCACTCACCGCAGCCGGGGGTTCGCTGCCCTTCAATCTCGCCAGTTCCAGGTCATGCTGACGCTGTCTCTCTTCATGCTGTCTCTGTCTCTCATTCTCCTCCCGTTCATGCTGTCTCTGTCGTTCACGATCCTCCAGCTCTCTCAGTTTTAGCTCTTTCTCCCATTCCAGCCAATTCCGTTCCCCGGATGCCGAACGTCGCCGGGAGGATCCTCTGCTGGCCGGCGGGCTTCGCCGGGGGGATCCCCTGCTGGCCGGGGGGGTCACGGCGCCTTCGGTATTTGCTGGGCTCCTCCCCACCCTTCCCCTAGGCATAGGAAGGAGGGGTCTCGGGAAGCCCTCAGCAGCCGGCTGACCACTCCCAGCTGGGACAGACACTGGTGCCTGCGCTGCATTTGCCAGGCTGCTTCCCTGAGACACAGGGATCAGTTCATTCGCGCGATCTTCTGCCTCCAGCTGGGCAATGAGCTGTTCTTTGGTGAGCCTCCCAATGCGCAGCCGCCTCTGCTTGCACAGCTCCACCAGGTCGCTCTTAAGCCGCTTGGCATACATCTTCCTGCTGGCCACTCACCGGCCTGTGTGCTCACAGCTCCCCACAGTTCCCAGGGAGACCCCTAGTGTGCCAGCCCTTCTCGAGGTCACCACCTCTCTGCCAGGGTCGAGCTGCAGACTCCTCCGCCCCTGGGACCACTCACTGCGATCCCCCCGGGGGACCCTGTTACTGCAAAAGTCCTTCTCGCTGGTCACACACTCCCAGGGGTAATAACCGTCTCTCTCCCACTCTTCAGCAGGCCTGGTCCCCGTCAATCCCCCTTCGTTTTACTGCTCCCCAGTCACTTACTGCAGGAAGCACCGTCCACGGGGTGCAGTAGATCCCACCGCTGCCACCAGTTGTCACGGAGTATTGGGGAACTCAGGGCCCTGCACCCCCGGCTTCCTGCGATTCACCATGACTCTCAGCCAGCCAGTAAAGCAGAAGGTTTATTTGGATGACAGGAATACAGTCCAAGACAGGTCTTGCAGGCACAGACAACAGGGACCCCCTCAGTTAGGTCCATCTTGGGGTCCCCGGGCATCCCAGCCCAGCCCCCCTTGGGAGGTCAGAGCCATCTCTGCCTCCCAGCCCTCTCTCCCTGCCTGCTTCCAGCACTCTGCCTTCAGCGACCCCTCCCACAGCCTTTGTCCAGTTTCCCGGGCTAAGGAGTCGCCTCCCCTTCAACCCCTTCCTGGGTTCTCATGTTACACACTCAGGTATGCGCCCTCGGGCGCCCTCGGGCAGATCCCATCCCCCAATGCAGACTATCCCAGCACACTCCCCTGTCAGCATTCACAGACCACAGTGAGAACAGGCCCAGTTTGTCACATGGTTAAATGGAATCAATTACATACAGTAATGGCAAAGTTCTTGGTTCAGGCTTGCAGCAGTGATAGAATAAACTGTAGGTTCAAATCAAGTCTCTGGAATACATCCCCCGCTGGGATGGGTCCTCAGTCCTTTGTTCATAGCTTCTGTTTGTAGCAAAGTCCCTCCAAGGTATGAAGCAGGATTGAAGACAAAATGGAAATGAGGCATCAGCCTTATATAGTCTCTTCCAGGTGTCAGAACACCTCTTTGTCCTTACTGTGGAAAATTACAGCAAAATGGCGTTTGGAGTCACATGGGCCAGTCCCTGCATGCCTTGCTGAGTTACAAGGCGTATCTGCCTTCTCTCCATGGGTCAGTTGTGTAGCTGATGGTCCTTAATGGGCCATCAGGCAGGCTAGGCAGAGTTGACACCAACTTGTCTGGGATGTCACCCAGAAGCAGAGCCCAAGTTTGAAATTCAGACAGTATAGAGCCAATATTCATAACTTCAACTACAAAACTGATCCACACATATAGACAGCATAATCATAACCAGTAAACCATAACCTTGTCTTAGACACCCCATTTGACCCCCTTTATACAAGATTTGGTGCCACTACAGGACCTTGGTTGAAACAATGATCTATATGGTCCCACTTTATGTCAATAAAGTCACAAGCTCCTCCCAGCGATCCTCCTCCTTCAGGTGGGCGATCAGCTGTGCTTTCCTGAGCTTTCCAATGCGCAGCCCCCTCTGCCTGCACAGCTCCAGCAGGTCCCTCTTAAGGTGATGGTTATACATCTTCCCGCTGGCCACTCGCCGGCCTGTGTGCTCTCAGCCCCCCACGGTTTCCAGGAGGAGCCCCTAGTGTGCCAGCCCTTCTCCAGGTCACCACCTCTCTCCCAGGGTCTGGACGCAGACTCCTTTGCCCCTGAAACCGCTCACTACAGTCCCCAGGGGGACCCCATTACTGCAACGGTCCTGCTCACTGGTCACACACTCCCAGGGGTTAAGCGTAGCTCCTCCGCCCCCCAAAACCGCTCCTCTCTGAGCCTTCAGCACGCCTGGTCCCCGTCAATCCCCCTTCGTTTACTGCTCCCCATTCACTTACTGCAGGAAGCGCCATCCACGGGGTGCAGTACATCCCACTGCTGCCACCAGTTGCAATGGAGTGTGGGGGAGTCAGGGCCCTACACCCCCCACTTCCTGCGATTCACCGTGACTCATAGGCACCAAATTCTCCTGGTGCCAGTGAGTGCTCTCCCCACCCTGGTCCCACCTCTTCCCCGCCTCCTCCCCCGAGCGCACTGCGTTCCCGCTCCTCCCCCCTCCCTCCCACAGCTTGTTACGCCGCAAAACAACTGTTTCACGGCAGCAAGCCTGGGAGGAGAAGCAGGGATGTGGTGTGCTCAGGGGAGGAGGCAGAGGTGAGCTGGGGGGGGCGGGGTAGCTTGGCTGCACCCACCAATTTTTCCCCATGGGTGCTCCAGCTCTGGATCACCCATGAAGTCGACCCCTATGCCGTGACTCTCAGCTAGCCAGTAAAACAGAAGGTTTATTAGACGACAGGAACACGGTCCAAACCAGAGCTTGTAGGTACAGACAACAGGACCCCTCAGTCAGGTCCATCTTGGGGGATGGGGAGCCCAGACTCCGGTTCTGGGCCTCCCTCCATTTCCCCAGCCAGCTCCAAACTGAACCCCCTCCAGCGCCTCCCCCCGGCCCCTTCGCTGGCCTGTGCCCAGCTTCCTGGGCAAAGGTGTCACCTGGCCCCACCCCCCTCCTGGGCTCAGGTTATGAAGGGCCAACGCCAGCCTTTACCTGCTGGCCCTCAAGTGTCGGCCGTCAGTGAAGTCCCCCCCCCCCGTTATTTCCCACCCCCATCTAGTATCAATGCAGACAGTAAACTGGTAAAACTCCCACGCAACATTCCCACATTAATGCTCCCTACTCCATCACACACACACACAACTGAGAGGGGAGGGGATATGGGGGCCCAGGCAAGTCTGGGGCGGGGATCAGCAGTGACACCGGGGATCCTGGCCACCCCCCAGGAACCAGCCCCCGGCACATGGGCCACCTCAGGGTCACTAGTGCTTGTGCACTGGTGTGCAACCAAACCTCACCGGGGAGCAGGCCCCGGTAACCAGGCTGTGATGGCAAGTCGGCCGTCACCCCCCACCCTGCCAACCCCCCAACCCTGCCAGACCCAGCCCCTGCCGCCCAGCCAGTTCCCCCAACCCCCCCCGACCCAGCCAGCCCCAGCCCCTGCCCCCAGCCGGTTCCCCCAACCCCCCCCGACCCAGCCAGCCCCAGCCCCTGCCCCCAGCCGGTTCCCCCAACCCCCCCCGACCCTGCCAGATCCAGCCTCTGCCCCCAGCCAGTTCCCCCAACCCCCCCCCGACCCTGCCAGATCCAGCCCCTGCCCGCAGCCGGTTCCCCCAACACCCCCCGACCCAGCTGGGTCTCGCAACCCCCCTGATGCAGACAGACCCTGCCCCCATTTGGCCCCCCAAACCCGCCCCCCCAGACCCCACTCCCCTCCCCGCCCCACCCAGGCCCTCCCTGTTCCCCTGCCCCATTCACCCTGCCCTAGAGCAGCCCCTCCCTGTCCCCACATCACCCCTTGCTGTTTGAGTCTCGCCAGTGACAAGGGGGCCGCGCTCCAGTTCTGTGCACCCTGTGTCACGCCCCAGGGCTCACCCCCCACCAGGGGCAGCAGCAGCAGCTCCCGGCGCATGGCCCCAGCGAAGGCGACTCCGGCCCCACTGGCTCTGCTCCCCCCCTGCTCTTCTGAGGAGGCTGGTGACACCTTGGTCCTTCCTGTGTGAAATCTGCCCCCCCTGCCCTGGGCCAACGAGACACTGCGGGGAGGAGGAGCAGGGACCACGGATTAGGACACCAGCGAGTACGTCTGCCACGTCAGGGTGCAGAAGAACGACGGCACACGGGAGCAATGGTGCCATCACCTTGTGACCCACCTCACGGTGACAGGGGATGAACTATGGGGGGCACCAGGATACCGCAGGGAGGGGGGGAGAGAGAGAGAGCTGCTACCGGGCACAGAGTCCCCAGATCTAGGGGGAAGGGGGGGGGTCTCCCATATCCGGGGGAGCTGTAGGGGTAAGCAGGGTCCCTCCATATCCAGGGGACAGTGGGGGAAAGCAGGGTCTCTCATACTTTGGGGGCCGTAAACGGGAGCAGGGACCCCCCATCTCTGGAGGGCTGGGGGGGAAGGGGTCACTGCACCCTTTGAGCCGGGGAGCAGGTGGGTTTGGGGGGGACAGAGTTTGCCAGGGAAGCCCGGACTCACCTGCTGTCCCCTGCTCCCTCCCCAGAGAGGGAAGCTCCCAGCCCCACGGACAGCACGCAGCACCCAGAAATGGTCACAACTGGAGCAGGGGATGCGGGGAGAACCGACCCCCAGCGCATCAACACCGTTCACCTCGTCGTCCTGGTGCTTTCCAAGGCCGGCGTCTCCATCGTGGCCTTTGCCCTGGGCCGGCGGCTGGGTGGGGTCACGGCCCAGAGAGCGTCACCGGGCGGGTGTCAGGGAGCGACGCACCGTCAGTGTCAGGATTCGAACTCACCTTCCTGGCTCTGCGCTCTCCGCCAGGCATCCCCGGAGAATGACACCATCCAGAAGCAGTAGAATGGCTGTTATCCTCCAGCGAAACACCCACTAGCCAGAGCAGAGAGGGAGGGATAGTGTGCATGGGAGGGAGGGGGGAGTGTGGGGATAGATAGATAGATAGATAGGTAGATAGATAGATAGATGGGATGTAGGGGATGGACAGACAGACAGCTACTTTCTCTGTGTCCGAAATTCCACAGAAAACAAGAAAAAAAACCCACTTCGTCACAGTCCCATGATGCCTTTGCAGAAGCCCTGCATTCAGTGACACGAGTGTAACACGCCTCATGCCCACCTGTCTGACCGAAGCCACCGCCCTCCCGCTTGGTCCAGCTCTGCCTCCCACCTCCCGCTCCTGTAGTGCTTGGGAATCTCCCACAATGCACTGCAGCGGCACTGGTACCCAGGGATCCCGCGGCTCCCTGTGCCCACCAGCAATGAATGCGGCAGCGGGAGGGGGTGCAGTGAGGCAGCGTCAACCCCTGCACTGCTGCTGTTACCAAATAAAGCACCCGCTCCCCGGCTGAGAGAGCAAATCAAGCAGGCTGTTTATCTGTAGGACCTGCAGGAAGGGTGGGTCCTCGCTGAGACCGGTTTTCCCCCTGAGCAGCAGGGCCCGGGGGAAGGGGCAGCAGACAGAGAGTAAGAGACACTGAGCGACGGACGCACAGTCAGGGCCGGAGCTGTGAGGAACCGCGGTGCTGGTGACGTGCCCATGGGGTGAAAGAGGCCACCACCACAGGATGCCACACAACATCCGCTCCCCCACCCCCTTTATCAGCACCATCCTCATGTCCCGGGGCCAGGGCAGGAAACCACCGCTGCTGAGGCCCGGCTCTGAAACGGACCCAGGTGTTCGGGGGGGGGGGCAGCTGTCACCGTCCCCACGACCCTCCCAGGACCTGGGCAAGATCATCCCCTTGCTGTCATGGAGTGTGGGGGGACACAAGGCCCTGCACCCCCGGCTTCCTGCGATTCACCAGGAATCTCAGCCAACCAGTAAAGCAGAAGGTTGATTTAGACGACAGGAATACAGTCCAAGACAGGTCTTGCAGGCCCAGACAACAGGACCCCCTCAGTTAGGTCCAGCTTGGGGTCCCAGGCAGGGCCGGCTCTAACTTATTTGCCGCCCCACCCCTGAGTGCCGCACTGCCGACCCCACCCCCCTCCCCCCACCCCTGAGTGCCGCACTGCCGACCCCACCCCCAGCGCCGCGCTGGACTGCCGAAACCCCCGCCCCCCACCCGAGCACCTCGCCGGGCCACCCAAACCCCCGCCTCCACCTGAGCGCCTCACCGAGCCGCCCAAACCCCCGGAGCGCCGCGCCGGACCGGCCAACCCCCCCCCCCCCCCAAGCACCAGGCCGCCCAAACCCCCGGAGCGCCGCACTGGCCAAACCCCTGCCCCCCCGAGCACTGCGCCGCGCCGGGCCGTCCAAACCCTGGGGGGCGGGGGCTTGGAATGACACCGTCCAGCAGCAGTAGAATGGCTGTTATCCTCCAGCGAAACACCCGCTAGCCAGAGCAGAGAGGGATGGATAGTGTGCATGTGGAGGAGGGGGAAGTGTGGGGATAGATAGATAGATAGATAGATGGGGTGTTTGATGTTGCACTCCATAATATTTTATGAAAATATGCTAATGAGTATGAATATAATTGTAACTAGAATATGCTTCATGCAAAAGGTTATAATCTACGGAGTGTGTTCATCCTATTTGTATGTATGTATCATTCTTGTGTCTGAAACTAGAAATATGAAATATAACTCTGAGGGCCTATTGTAATTATGTAAATTGTGGGCCATTAATGGTGGTTTGGAATCTTGATGGCTCCCATCAACTAAGACAATTGGTTGTAAACGGTTTACTTGCAAATCTTCCTGTGAGTCAGGCCGGGAAGAATGAAGGCTTGGGGGTCTCACAGGACATGTGATAATGTCACCTGGTACCGGAATCCATCTTAAACCTGGGGCTTTTCGATTTAGAAGGGGGGGGGGACCCAGAGAGACAAAAGATTCCCACCTTGTGCCAAAGCCATATAAAGGGGTAGAACAGAACAAAGGGGGCTGCAGTCATGAGAAATCCCCTAGCTACCACCTGAGCTGGAACAAGGACGGTACCGGGGAAAGGATTGGGCCCAGACTAGGAAGGAGTCTAGTCTGTGAAAGAAGCTTATTGGAACATGTCAGAGGGTGAGATTTTACCTGTAATTTGTTTCTTAATGTATTAGTCTTAGTCTTGTGTATTTTTGTTTTATTTTGCTGGTGACTTACTTTATTCTGTCTGTTATTACGTGAAACTACAGAGAGAGAAGGGATAGCTCAGTGGTTTGAGCATTGGCCTACTAAAACCAGGGTTGTGAGTTCAATCCTTGAGAGAGCCATTTAGGGACCTGGGGGAACAAGAAAAAAATCTGTCAGGAACAGTACTTGGTCCTGCTGTGAAGACAGGGGACTGGACTCAATGACCTTTCAAGGTTCCTTCTACTTCTATGAGATAGGTATATCTCCCTATATTACATCCTACTTTTTAAATTTAGTAAAATCACTTTTGCTTATTAATTAACCCAGAGTAAGTAATTAATTCCTGGGGGAGCAAACAGCTGTGCATATCTCTCTATCAGTGATATGGAGGGCAGACAATTTATGAGTTTACCCTGTATAAGCTTTATACAGAATAAAATAGACTTATTTGGGGTTTGGATCCCATTGGGAGATGGGTGTCTGTGTGCTGGAGACAGGAGCACTTCTGAAGCTGTTTTCAGTTAAGTCTGCAGCTTTGGGGGTGTGGTTCAGACCTGGGTCTGTGTTGCAGCAGGCTGGCGTGTCTGGCTCAACAAGACAGGGCACTGAAGTCCCAAGCTGGCAGGGAAAACGGGCTCAAGGATGGTCTCAGCACATCAGGTGGCAGTTGCTAGGGGGTTTCTGTGACCCAACCCATCACAGGGTGGATGGGGATAGATAGATAGATAGAGGGGGTGGACGGGGATAGATAGATAGAGGGGGTGGATGGGGATAGATAGATAGATAGATAGATAGATAGATAGATAGATAGATAGATAGATAGATAGAGGGGGTGGATGAGGATAGATAGAGGGGGTGGATGGGATAGATAGATAGATAGATAGATAGATAGATAGAGGGGGTGGATGAGGATAGATAGAGGGGGTGGATGGGGATAGATAGATAGATAGATAGATAGATAGATAGATGGGGTGGACGGGGATAGATAGATAGAGGGGGTGGATGGGGATAGATAGATAGATAGATAGATAGATAGAGGGGGTGGACGGGGATAGATAGATAGAGGAGGTGGACGGGGATAGATAGATAGAGGGGGTGGACGGGGATAGATAGATAGATAGATGGGGTGGACGGGGATAGATAGATAGAGGGGGTGGATGGGGATAGATAGATAGATAGATAGATAGATAGATAGATAGATAGATAGAGGGGGTGGACGGGGATAGATAGATAGAGGAGGTGGACGGGGATAGATAGATAGAGGGGGTGGACGGGGATAGATAGATAGAGGGGGTGGACGGGGATAGATAGATAGAGGAGGTGGATGGGGATAGATAGATAGAGGGGGTGGACGGGGATAGATAGATAGATAGATGGGGTGGACGGGGATAGATAGATAGAGGGGGTGGATGGGGATAGATAGATAGATAGATAGATAGATAGAGGGGGTGGACGGGGATAGATAGATAGATAGATAGATAGATAGATAGATAGATAGATAGATAGATAGATAGAGGAGGTGGACGGGGATAGATAGATAGAGGAGGTGGATGGGGATAGATAGATAGAGGGGGTGGACGGGGATAGATAGATAGAGGAGGTGGATGGGGATAGATAGATAGAGGGGGTGGACGGGGATAGATAGAGGAGGTGGACGGGGATAGATAGATAGAGGGGGTGGACGGGGATAGATAGATAGAGGGGGTGGACGGGGATAGATAGATAGATAGATGGGGTGGATGGGGATAGATAGATAGAGGGGGTGGATGGGGATAGATAGATAGATAGATAGATAGATAGATAGATAGATAGATAGATAGAGGGGGTGGACGGGGATAGATAGATAGAGGAGGTGGATGGGGATAGATAGTGGGGGTGGATGGGGATAGATAGATAGGTAGGGGGGTGCATGGGATGGACAGACAGCTACTCTCTGTGTGTCCCATGATGCCTTTGCAGAAGCCCTGCATTCAGTGACCCGCATGTAACACGCCTCATGCCCACCCGTCTGACCGAAGCCCCTGCCCTCCCGCTTGGCCCAGCTCTGCCTCCTGCTCCCATCCCCCGCAGCAGGGGCGCTGGTACCCGGGGTAGCCCACGGCTCCCTGCGCCCACCAGCAATGAACGTGGTGGCGGCAGGAGGGGGGTGCAGTGAGGCGGCGCCAACCCCTGCCCTGCTGCTGTTACCAAATAAAGCACCCGCCCCCTGGCAGAGAGAGCGAATCAAGCAGCCTATTTATCTGTAGGACCTACAGGAAGGGGGGGGCCTTGTTGAGACCAGTTTTCCCCCGAGCAGTGGGGTCCAGGGGAAGGGGCGGGTTGGCAGCAGACTGACAGACACAAAGCAACGGACGGACACTCAGGGCCGGAGCTGCGAGGAACCGCAGCGCTGGTGATGCGCCCGCGGGGTGAAATCAGCCACCACCACAGGATGCCACACAACGTATCAGCAGCATCCTGGTGGCCCGGGGCCAGGGCAGGAAACCACCGCTGCTGAGGCCCTGCTCTGAAATGGACCCAGGTGTTCGGGGCGGGGGGGAGGAGCAGCTGTCACCATCCCCAAGACCCTCCCAGGACCTGGGGCAAGATCATCCCCTGCGGGCCGGGGCCCAAGATGGCCCATAACGGTGGGGAATCGGTATCTCAGAGTGTCACACGAGAGCATGAAAGTGCGCCCTGGCATGGCACCAGGAGAGGATGGCTCCAGACCTGGCACTGGGGGGGACGGCTCCGGGGGTGGCACCGGGGGAGGGGACAGCTCCAGGCCTGGCACCTGGAGGGGAGGGCTCCAGGGGTGGCACCGGGGGGGGCGATGGCTCCGGGGATGGCGACAGCTCCGGGGGTGGCACCAGGGGAGGGGACGGCTCCAGGGATGGCTCCGGGAGAGGTTGGCTCCAGGCTTGGCACTGGGAGGGGATGGCTCCAGGGTGGCACCGGGAGGGGACAGCTCCGGAGGTGGCACCGGGAGGGGACGGCTCCAGACCTGGCACTGGGAGGGGATGGCTCTGGGGATGGCACCGGGGGAGGTCGGTTCCAGGCCTGGCACTGGGAGGGGACGGCTCTGGGGGTGGCACCGGGGGAGGGGACAGCTCTGGGGGTGGCACTGGGAGGGGATGGCTCCGGGAGAGGTCGGCTCCAGGCCTGGCACTGGGAGGGGATGGCTCCGGGTATGGCACCGGGAGAGGTCGGTTCCAGGCCTGGCACTGGGAGGGGATGGCTCTGGGGGTGGCACCAGGGGAGGGGACGGCTCCGGGGGTAGCACCGGGAGGGGACGGCTCCGGGGGTGGCACCGGGGGGGGCGATGGCTCCACGGGTGGCAACAGCTCTGGGGGTGGCACCGGGAGGGGACGGCTCTGGGGGTGGCAGAACAGCTGGGTTTATTCCCAAACAAAGCACCCACCTCCTGGCCGTGAGAGCGAATCAAGCAGCCTGTTTATCTGTAGGACCTAGAGGAACGGGGGCGGGGGGGGGGGGGCCTCTCTGAGACCGTTTCCCCCCCGCGTGGTTTATTTGTGGAGAACAGACAGGTTGAGCCCGGTCCCTCCGGGTCACCTGGAGCCTGGCCGGGCTCGGTTCTTGGCTCTCCGGCTGGACCCACACGGCCGGCTGCCTGCGGGTGGGGGCTGTTCATGGTCGCTCGGTACCAAATGTCCCGGTGACTGGCTTTGCCATTGTCTGCAGAGACCCAGGACAGCCCGGCGCTGGTCCCCCCTGCGTCGTGCCCGTCCCGAGAGTGAGCCGCCTTTTCCCACCATGCTGCGTAGAGGGGGAAACTGAGGCACGCACAGTCTTCATAGAAAATGTTCCAGAGAATTCCCATCCTGTCACAACGGCTCTGGGGTGGGCAGCTCCAGCCGTGGGGTCCCGCGCGTGGCACGAGGGGTGGACAGCGTCCTGTCTTTGCAGAGGACGGGACGGGTCCCTCAAGCTTTGCGGGGCGCTGAGTCCCGAGGGGAAGGAAGCCAGTGTCAGGTCCTGTGCCGGCGGCCTGGGCACTGCTCCTCACGCCCCTGCTCCCAGCGCAAGGCCTTGCTCTGCCCCGGGCCCTGCCCTCTGTCCCGGCCTGACCGGGGTGGCACCGGGGGGGGCAGGGGGCCCGCGTGGGCCGTGGTGCTGGGCTGAGGGGTGAAATAGTCCAAGTTGATGAGCACGTAGGGGGCGGAGAAAGAGTTGCGCCGGCCCGGCAGCCCCTGCTGCACCCACAGAGCTATGGGGGTCTCCTGGTAACACAAGACGAGCATTAGGGAGGGGGACCTGCCCCACGTACCACTCCCCCTAGGGCAGAGCCCCCCACTGCACCCCCCACAGAGACTGCAAGCTCCCAGCATGCCAAAGGCCCCTCTGTGCCCCCCGGAGGCTGCAAATCCCATCATGCAGTGGGGCCCAGCTGAGCCCCACTGAGACTACAACTCCCAGCATGCAATGGGGCCCAGCAGAGCGCCATTCCCCATGCCAGCCCAAGGAGACTACAGCTCCCAGCATGCAATGGAAGCCGAGTTGGTGGCTGCCAGGGAGCAGGGCATCCCACTGCACCATGGGATACGTAGTCCCAGGGGGTTGCCATTCTGCATGCTCCCTGGGGCAGGGTCCGTGTGCTGGGGGGCTCAGGCCGCAGCCAGGACCCGTGCCCCATAGGGGCCCTGCAGGACCCAAGCTGTGGGGGCAGGGCAGGGGCAGGTCCGAGCCGAGCGGCGGGTGAGGAAATGAAAACCGGGGTGGTTTCCTGTTTAGTGACGCTGCAGCCGATGTTTTCCAGTAGGCGTCTAGGGTGGGGGGGGTGAATAGACATGTGGGGGCTGGGCCCATGTGCTCTGCAGAGTCCTGGGGCGGGGGGGTGGCTAATGCCTGTCCCCCCCCCCCCCCCCCACGGGGCTGGCTGGTACTGACCCCTCTGGCCCATGGAGGACTGGCCACGGGGGCCTTGGTGCCCCAGGCCAGGAGACAAAGTGCATGAGGTGTCCCCCCTCATCCCACCCCCCAGCCCCGTGGAGAGCAAGGCGGGGTCACCTGAGAGCTGGGCAGGTTGGGGTGGGGATGAGAGACCTTCAGCTTCCTAGAGAGAAAGAGAGGGGGTACAGTGAGGGAGTGGGGAGAGAACCCAGGTGTCCTGGCTCCCAGCCCCCCCACCCCTACTCTAACCTACCAGCCCCCACTCCCCTCCCAGAGCCAAGGAGAGAACCCAGGAGTCCTGGCTCCCAGCCCCCCCTGCTCTAACCCACCAGACCCCTCTCCCCTCCCAGAGCCGGGGAGAGAACCCAGGAGTCCTGGTTCCCAGCCCCCCCCCCCCGCTCTAACCCACCAGCCCCCACTCCCCTCCCAGAGCCGAGGAGAGAACCCAGGAGTCCTGGCTCCCAGCCACCCCCCCCCCCGAAGGCAGGTGTGTCCTGTCCCTTCCCTTGCCCTGCTGTGGGGGTTGCTGGGATCGGGGGGGGGGGTGTCCACATCTCCTACCTGCGCCTCCTTGTCCACTCCCGCAGGAGGTGGCCCAGCAGCAGGACGCTCCCCAGCAGGAAGAAGCCCCCAGCGCCCAGGGTCCCCAGCACGTCGGGGCGCAGGAAGGCGCGGCGCAAGGAGTGGGGGGCCGGGGAGGGGTCAGCGGCTGCGGGGAAGGGGAGATAGATTGGAGAGTGTCCAGGGATGGAGAGCGTCCAACCATCCCTCCATCCCTCCACACCCCACTTCCACCCCTCCATCCCTCCACACCCCACTTCCATCCCTCCATCCCGCAGCACCCTGCTTCCATCCCTCCATCCATCCCTCCCCACCCCGCTTCCTTCCCTCCATCCCTCCCTAACCACCCCACTTCCATCCCACCATCCCCCCGCACCCTGCTTCCATCCCTCCCTCACCACCCCACTTCCATCCATCAATCCATCCCTCCCTCCCTCCACACCCCATTTCCTTCCCTCCGCACCCCGCTTCCATACCTCCCTCCCTCACTCCCTCTGCACCCCGCTTCCATCCCTCCGTCCCTTCAACCCTCCATCCCGCCCCCCACACCACGCTTCCCTCCCTCTGCTCCCCGCTTCCATCCCTCCCTCCCTCAATCCCCACCCCGTGTCCATCTGTCCAACCCTCAAACCCTCCATCCCTCCCCACCCCACTTCCACGCCTCCCTCCAACCATCCCCCCCGACCCTTCCGCCGGCTGCCCCACGCACCGGGCTCGGGGAGCAGGACCTGCAGGCACTGCTCCGACACGCCCGAGGGGAAGGTGGAGAACTTGCAGCAGTAGCGGGTGTCATTGTGCTGTAGATCCAGGCTGGGCACCGTGAGTCCCACCTGCCCGTCGTCGGACACATTGGTGACCCACAAGCGGTTCCGGACAGCGGGGAGCACGTAGGCCCCGTGCTTGGGGTGTATCACGGCCAGGTCCTCACGGCTCCAGTTCTGGCCCCAGTGCCACCAGCTCACCAGGGTAATGTGCTCCCGGCCTCGGAAGGCGCAGTGAAGCTGCAGGGGGGACCCCACGGCCATGGGGTCCTCGGCCCAGAGCTTCAGCCCTGCCTTGCTGGTCCCTAGTGGGGAGAGAGGAGAGAGGTTAGACCCCACCCCCCAGAACTACTGGTCCCCCTGCCTCTCTCCCAGCCCCCTGCTCTAACCATCAGCCCCCACTCCCCTCCCAGAGCCGGGGAGAGAACCCAGGAGTCCTGGCTCCCAGCCCCCCCTGCTCTAACCCACCAGCCCCCATTCCCCTCCCAGAGCCGGGGGGAGAACCCAGGAGTCCTGGCTCCCAGCCCCCTCTGGTCTAACCCACCAGCCCCCACTCCCCTCCCAGCGCCGGGGAGAGAACCCAGGAGTCCTGGCTCCCAGCCCCCTCTGGTCTAACCCACCAGCCCCCACACCCCTCCCAGAGCCGGGGAGAGAACCCAGGAGTCCTGGCTCCCAGACCCCCCTGCTCTAACCCACCAGCCCCCACTCCCCTCCCAGCGCCGGGGAGAGAACCCAGGAGTCCTGGCTCCCAGCCCCCCCTGCTCTAACCCACCAGCCCCCACTCCCCTCCCAGCACCGGGGAGAGAACCCAGGCGTCCTGGCTCCCAGCCCCTGCTCTGACCGGTGTCCAGGCACTGGCTGAGGAGCAGGGCGACGAGCGGGAAGCTGCCGGGCCCGGCCATGGCGCTGCGGGAGCACAGACAGCAGCAATCGCAGCTTTCGTTTCCCCCCTCGCTGGCAAACAGGAAAGCGCCACCTCCCACGCGCCCCGTGCGCTCTGGGGCCCTGCCAGCCCCACATCTCCGGCCTCACCGATGGGCCGGCTGGTGGCTGCTGCTAACCACATCTCGCAGGGCCGGTCCCTTTTCCTCGCACGCACACCCGGCCCCGTGCAAAGCTCTCGCACAGCCTGTCCCTGGCACGCCAGTCCCGAGTCACTAGGGTCACGCCTGCCTCGTCCCAGCTGGCGTGCCCAGCTCCCGGGGAAGGCGTGGGAACAGAGACCCACACACACACAGCTGAGCCCTGGCAATACCCCACACGGTGTGGTCAGAGGCCACAGATGGGGGAGGGTGTGACGAAGTGGGACTGTTCTTAATGTTTCCTCTGAATACTATGTGGGTGCCTCAGTTTCCCCTATGCAGTTCTCAGGTATCTAGGTGGGCGGGATAAGGGTGTGTGATTGTTGCAGAGCCTGAGAGGGCCCGTGTCCCCCGCCCAGGGCACCTCCCCACCACACACACATTTCACAAAAGCCCCTCAGGTTTCAGTCATGTTTTTTTAACTGAACTGGCATGGACGGGGAGGGGGGGGGGGCGGCGGTCCAGAGTCAGCAGCCAAGCCCAGTGCATTGTGGGATAGTGAAGCCCGGTGCATTGTGGGACGGCCAAGCCTGGTGCATTGTAGGCCGGCCAAACCCGGTGCATTGTGGGACGGCCAAGCCCGGTGCATTGTGAGCCAGCCAAGCCCGGTGCATTGTGAGACAGCCAAGCCCGGTGCATTGTGAGACAGCTAAGCCTGGTGCATGGTGGGCCGGCCAAGCCCGGTGCATTGTGAGACAGCCAAGCCTGGTGCATTGTGGGCCGGCCAAACCCAGTGCATGGTGGGCCGGCCAAGCCCGGTGCATTGTGAGACAGCCAAGCCTGGTGCATGGTGGGCCGGCCAAGCCCGGTGCATGGTGGGCCGGCCAAGCCCGGTGCATTGTGAGACAGCCAAGCCCGGTGCATGGTGGGCCGGCCAAGCCCGGTGCATTGTGAGACAGCCAAGCCCGGTACATGGTGGGCCGGCCAAGCCCGGTGCATTGTGAGCCAGCCAAGCCCGGTGCATGGTGGGCCGGCCAAGCCCGGTGCATGGTGGGATGATGCATGGGGGTGGGGGTGCACAGCTGTGTGAGTGCACACCGGTGGGCATGTCTGCCTCACGCCATAAGCAGGACAGTGCACAGCCGTGGACGCGTGTCAGTGTGGACGCGGGTGTCTCAGAACCGCCGGGCTGAAGGAACCACTCGACCCTCCTTCGTTACCCGGAAGAAAATGATCTCGAAGGCTCCTGGGTCAGCCTCCTAACCCATAAAGCCCAAGATGGGGTGGGAGTTGGTGTCTGCTACAGCCACCAGGGAACAGGTTCCTTAACCATCTATCTACGGGGTGGGGGGAGCTGCCGAATCACGGGGGATTTCACGTTGAGCGACGTATTCTGGAGGTCTCGTGCTGCCGGCCCTAAAACACCCGTGGAATTTCTAAGCCTTAGAGATGACAATTTCTTGGCTCAAAAAGCGTCGCACCCAAAACAGGGCAAATCCTAGACTAGACCCCGTCTTGGCAGCCAAAGAGACACTGAGCACAGAACTAAAAACGAACGGTCACTTTAGGTACCAGTAATCACAGCT